>NW_026871022.1:0-165535 GCF_033118175.1 Dama dama | reverse complement strand
GCTACAGGTATGTGAGAGGGACCCTGAGTTTGTGGCCTCAAGTGGAATGGACACCGAGATGCTCTGACTCGAAGTAAGGCCGGATATCCCTGCAGTGAATTGAATGCAGGCTCGTCTTGCATCTCCCAAGACGAAGGGATGTCTGAATCCCCTGTGGAGAAGACAGAGAAAGACCGAGTTCTCCGCCTCATCGCGAGCGGAGGCCTCACATCGTTTGAAAACTCGAGAGGTCCGCGGAGATCAATGCTTCCAAAGGAGATGTTGCCTGACTCCTCTTGAAAATGGATAGGAGTCCCAGGATCCCTGTGGCACGGGGAAAGGGACCCTGGGTCTCCCGCCTCACGTGGAGACGCCTCCCAATTGCCATGCCAAGACTCGAGGAGAATCCTGAGGTGTCCCTCGCTCCTAGTCAGGAGTCCTGACGTCGCTGAACAAACACGTGTCTGGAAGGGCCCTCCCCGTCGTAACTCGAGAATATACCCCAGGTTCCGGCCACAACTCGAGAAAAACCATGAGACTTCCCCCTCGCCGCGAGATGAGGCCCGATTCCCCTGCACTGCGTGCAGAGCAATTCCGTGTTCCACATCAAACGTGAAAGGAGCCTTGATTTCCTTGATGGCACTCCAGAGAAAACCCAAGATCACTGTCTCAAGTCTAGAGGGATCCTGACGTCACTGGAGCAACAGGAAAGGGCTCCGTGGACCCCAAATCAACTCGAGATGAGAGCTTAGTCTCTGGCTTCGACTCAAGAGGAATACCCACTTTTCACAAGCACCTCAAGAGGAGGCTTCTGTCAGCTACATGTATGTGAGAGGGACCCTGAGTTTGTGGCCTCAAGTGGAATGGACACCGAGATGCTCTGACTAGATATAAGGCCGGATATCCCTGCAGTGAATTGAAAGCAGGCTCGTCTTGCATCTCCCAAGACATAGGGATGTCTGAATCCCCTGTGGAGACGACAGAGAAAGACCTAGTTCTCCGCCTCATCGAGACCAGAGGCCTCACATCGTTTGAAAACTCGAGAGGTCTGCGGAGATCAATGCTTCCAAAGGAGATGATGCCTGACTCCTCTTGAAAATGGATAGGAGTCCCAGGATCCCTGTGGCACGTGGAAAGGGACCCTGGGTCTCCCGCCTCACGTGGAGAGGCGTCCCAATTGCCATGCCAAGACTCGAGGAGAATCCTGAGGTGTCCCTTGCACCTAGGCAGGAGTCCTGACGTCGCTGAACAAACACGTGTCTGGAAGGGCCCTCCCCGTCGTAAATCGAGAATATACCCCAGGTTCCGGCCGCAACTCGAGAAAAACCATGGGATTTCCCCCTCGCCGCGAGTTGAGGCCCGATTCCCCTGCACTGCATGCAGAGCAATTCCGTGTTCCACATCAAACGTGAAAGGAGCCTTGATTTCCTTGATGGCACTCCAGAGAAAACCCAAGATCACTGTCTCAAGTCTAGAGGGATCCTGAGGTCACTGGACCAACAGGAAAGGGCTCCGTGGACCCCAAATCAACACGAGATGAGAGCTTAGTCCCTGGCTTACACTCAAGAGGAATACCAACTTTCCACAAGCACCTCAAGAGGAGGCTTCTCTCAGCTACAGGTATATTTGAGGGACCCTGAGATTGTGGCCTCAAGTGGAATGGACACCGAGATGCTCTGACTCGAAGTAAGGCCGGATATCCCTGCAGTGAATTGAATGCAGGCTCGTCTTGCATCTCCCAAGACGAAGGGATGTCTGAATCCCCTGTGGAGACCACAGAGAAAGACCGAGTTCTCCGCCTCATCTCGACCGGAGGCCTCACATCCTTTGAAAACTCGAGAGGTCTGCAGAGATCAATGCTTCCAAAGGAGACGATGCCTGACTCCTCTTGAAAATGGATAGGAGTCCCAGGATCCCTGTGGCACGTGGAAAGGGACCCTGGGTCTCCCGCCTCACGTGGAGAGGCGTCCCAATTGCCATGCCAAGACTCGAGGAGAATCCCGAGGTGTCCCTTGCACCTAGGCAGGAGTCCTGACGTCGCTGAACAAACACGTGTCTGGAAGGGCCCTCCCCGTTGTAACTCGAGAATATACCCCAGGTTCCGGCCGCAACTCGAGAAAAACCATGAGACTTCCCCCTCGCCGCGTGATGAGGCCCGATTCCCCTGCCCTGCGTGCAGAGCAATTCCGTATTCCACATCAAAAGTGAAAGGAGCCTTGATTTCCTTGATGGCACTCCAGAGAAAAGCCAAGATCACTGTCTCTAGTCTAGAGGGATCCTGAGGTAACTGTAGCAACACGAAAGGGCTCCGTGGACCCCAAATCAACTCGAGATGGGAGCTTAGTCCCTGGCTTCGAATCAAGAGGAATACCAACTTTCCACAAACACCTCAAGAGGAGGCTTCTCTTAGCTACAGGTATGTGAGAGGGACCCTGAGTTTGTGGCCTCAAGTGGAATGGACACCGAGATGCTCTGACTCGAAGTAAGGCCGGATATCCCTGCAGTGCAGTGAATGCAGGCTCCTCTTGCATCTCCCAAGACGAAGGGTTATCTGAATCCGCTGTGGAGACCACAACGAAAGACATAGTCCTCCGCCTCATCGCGACAGGAGGCCTCACATCCTTTGAAAACTCGAGAGGTCCGCGGAGATCAATGCTTCCAAAGGAGACGATGCCTGACTCCTCTTGAAAATGGATAGGAGTCCCAGGATCCCTGTGGCACGTGGAAAGGGACACTTGGTCTCCCGCCTCACGTGGATACGCGTCCCAATTGCCATGCCAAGACTCGAGGAGAATCCCGAGGTGTCCCTCGCCCCTAGGCAGGAGTCCTGACGTCGCTGAACAAACACGTGTCTGGAAGGGCCATCCACGTCGTAACTCGAGAATATACCCCAGGTTCCGGCCGCAACTCGAGAAAAACCATGAGAGTTCCCCCTCGCCGCTACATGAGGCCCGATTCCCCTGGACTGCGTGCAGAGCAATTCCGTGTTCCACATCAAACGTGAAAGGAGCCTTGATTTCCTTGATGGCACTCCAGAGAAAACCCAAGATCACTGTCTCAAGTCTAGAGGGATCCTGAGGTCACTGGAGCAACACGAAATTTCTCCGTGGACCCCAAAATAACTCGAGATGAGAGCTTAGTCCCTGGCTTCGACTCAAGAGGAATACCAACTTTCCACAAGCACTTCAAGAGGAGGTTTCTCTCAGCTACAGGTATGTGAGAGGGACCCTGAGTTTGTGGCCTCAAGTGGAATGGACACCGAGATGCTCTGACTCGAAGTAAGGCCGCATATCCCTGCAGTGAATTGAATGCAGGCTCGTCTTGCATCTTCCAAGAGGAAGGGATGTCTGAATCCACTGTGGAGACCACAGAGAAAGAACTAGTCCTCCGCCTCATCGCGACCGGAGGCCTCACATCCTTTGAAAACTCGAGAGGCCTGCGGAGATCAATGCTTCCAAAGGAGACGATGCCTGACTCTTCTTGAAAATGGATAGAAGATCCAGGATCCCTGTGGCACGTGAAAAGGGACACTGGGTCTCCCGCTTCACGTGGAGACGCGTCCCAATTGCCATGCCAAGACTCGAGGAGAATCCTGAGGTGTCCCTCGCACCTAGGCAGGAGTCCTGACGTCGCTGAACAAACACGTGTCTGGAAGGGCCATCCACGTCGTAACTCGAGAATATACCCCAGGTTCCGGCCGCAACTCGAGAAAAACTATGAGACTTCCCCCTCGCCGCTACATGAGGCCGGATTCCCCTGGACTGCGTGCAGAGCAATTCCGTGTTCCACATCAAACGTGAAAGGAGCCTTGATTTCCTTGATGGCACTCCAGAGAAAACCCAAGATCACTGTCTCAAGTCTAGAGGGATCCTGAGGTCACTGGAGCAACACGAAATTTCTCCGTGGACCCCAAATCAACTCGAGATGAGAGCTTAGTCCCTGGCTTCGAATCAAGAGGAATAACAACTTTCCACAAGCACTTCAAGAGGAGGTTTCTCTCAGCTACAGGTATGTGAGAGGGACCCTGAGTTTGTGGCCTCAAGTGGAATGGACACCGAGATGCTCTGACTCGAAGTAAGGCCGCATATCCCTGCAGTGAATTGAATGCAGGCTCGTCTTGCATCTTCCAAGAGGAAGGGATGTCTGAATCCGCTGTGGAGACCACAGAGAAAGAACTAGTCCTCCGCCTCATCGCGACCGGAGGCCTCACATCCTTTGAAAACTCGAGCGGTCCGCGGAGGTCAATGCTTCCAAAGGAGACGATGCCTGACTCCTCTTGAAAATGGATAGGAGTCCCAGGATCCCTGTGGCACGTTGAAAGGGACCCTGGGTCTCCCGCCTCACGTGGAGACGCGTCCCAATGGCCATGCCAAGACTCGAGGAGAATCCCGAGGTGTCCCTCGCACCTAGGCAGGAGTCCTGAAGTCGCTGAACAAACACGTTTGTGGAAGGGCCCTCCCCGTCGTAACTCGAGAATATACCACAGGTTCCGTCCGCAACTTGAGAAAAACCATGAGACATCCCCCTTGCCTCGAGATGAGGCCCGATTCCCCTGAACTGTGTGCAGAGCAATTCCGTGTTCGACATCAAACTTGAACGGCACCTTGATTTCCTTGATGGCACTCCAGAGAAAACCCAAGATCACTGTCTCAAGTCTAGAGGGATCCTGAGGTCACTGGAGCAACACGATAGGGCTCCATGGACCCCAAATCAACTCGAGATGAGAGCTTAGTCTCTGGCTTCGACTCAAGAGGAATACGAACTTTCCACAAGCACCTCAAGAGGAGGCTTCTCTCAGCTACAGGTATGTGAGAGGGACCCTGAGTTTGTGGCCTCAAGTGGAATGGACACCGAGATGCTCTGACTCGAAGTAAGGCCGGATATCCCTACAGTGAATTGAATGCAGGCTCGTCTTGCATCTCCCAAGATGAAGGGATGTCCGAATCCCCTGTGGAGACGACAGAGAAAGACCTAATTTTCCGCCTCATCGCGACCGGAGGCCTCACATCCTTTGAAAATTCGAGAGGTCCGCGGAGATCAATGCTTCCAAAGGAGACGATGCCTGACTCCTCTTGAAAATGGATAGGAGTCCCAGGATCCCTGTGGCACGTGGAAAGGGACACTGGGTCTCCCGCCTCACGTGGAGACGCGTCCCAATTGCCATGCCAAGACTCGAGGAGAATCCCGAGGTGTCTCTCGCACCTAGGCAGGAGTCCAGACTTCGCTGAACAAACACGTGTCTGGAAGGGCCTCCCCGTCGTAACTCGAGAATATACCCCAGGTTCCGGCCGGAACTCGTGAAAAACCATGAGATTTCCCCCTCGGCGCGAGTTGAGGCCCGATTCCCCTGCACTGCATGCAGAGCAATTCCGTATTCCACATCAAACGTGAAAGGAGCCTTGATTTCCTTGATGGCACTCCAGAGTAAACCCAAGATCACTGTCTCAAGTCTAGAGGGATCCTGAGGTCACTGTAGCAACACGAAAGGGCTCCGTGGACCCCAAATCAACTCGAGATGAGAGCTTAGTCACTGGCTTCGACTCAAGAGGAATACCCACTTTCCACAAGCACCTCAAGAGGAGGCTTCTCTCAGCTACAGGTATGTGAGAGGGACCCTGAGTTTGTGGCCTCAAGTGGAATGGACACCGAGATGCTCTGACTCGAAGTAAGGCCGGATATCCCTACAGTGAATTGAATGCAGGCTCGTCTTGCATCTCCCTACAAGAAGGGATGTCTGAATCCCCAGTGGAGACCACAGAGAAAGACCAAGTTCTCCGCCTCATCGCGACCAGAGGCCTCACATCCTTTGAAAACTCGAGCGGTCCGCGGAGGTCAATGCTTCCAAAGGAGACGATGCCTGACTCCTCTTGAAAATGGATAGGAGTCCCAGGATCCCTGTGGCACGTTGAAAGGGACCCTGGGTCTCCCGCCTCACGTGGAGACGCGTCCCAATGGCCATGCCAAGACTCGAGGAGAATCCCGAGGTGTCCCTCGCACCTAGGCAGGAGTCCTGACGTCGCTGAACAAACACGTTTCTGGAAGGGCCCTCCCCGTCGTAACTCGAGAATATACCCCTGGTTCCGGCCGCAACTTGAGAAAAACCATGAGACATCCCCCTTGCCTCGAGATGAGGCCCGATTCCCCTGCACTGTGTGCAGAGCAATTCCGTGTTCGACATCAAACTTGAACGGCGCCTTGATTTCCTTGATGGCACTCCAGAGAAAACCCAAGATCACTGTCTCAAGTCTAGAGGGATCCTGAGGTCACTGGAGCAACACGATAGGGCTCCATGGACCCCAAATCAACTCGAGATGAGAGCTTAGTCTCTGGCTTCGACTCAAGAGGAATACGAACTTTCCACAAGCACCTCAAGAGGAGGCTTCTCTCAGCTACAGGTATGTGAGAGGGACCCTGAGTTTGTGGCCTCAAGTGGAATGGACACCGAGATGCTCTGACTCGAAGTAAGGCCGGATATCCCTACAGTGAATTGAATGCAGGCTCGTCTTGCATCTCACAAGATGAAGGGATGTCCGAATCCCCTCTGGAGACGACAGAGAAAGACCTAATTTTCCGCCTCATCGCGACCGGAGGCCTCACATCCTTTGAAAATTCGAGAGGTCCGCGGAGATCAATGCTTCCAAAGGAGACGATGCCTGACTCCTCTTGAAAATGCATAGGAGTCCCAGGATCCCTGTGGCACGTGGAAAGGGACCCTGGGTCTCCCGCCTCACGTGGAGACGCGTACCCATTGCCATACCAAGACTCGAGGAGAATCCCGAGGTGTCCCTCGCACGTAGGCAGGAGTCCTGACGTCGCTCAACAAACACGTGTCTGGAAGGGCTCTCCCCGTCGAAACTCGAGAATATACCCCAGGTTCCGGCCGCAACTCGAGAAAAACCATGAGATTTCCCCCTCGCCGCGAGTTGAGGCCCGATTCCCCTGCACTGCATGCAGAGCAATTCCGTGTTCCACATCAAACGTGAAAGGAGCCTTGATTTCCTTGATGGCACTCCAGAGAAAACCCAAGATCACTGTCTCAAGTCTAGAGGGATCCTGAGGTCACTGGACCAACAGGAAAGGGCTCCGTGGACCCCAAATCAACTCGAGATGAGAGCTTAGTCCCTGGCTTACACTCAAGAGGAATACCAACTTTCCACAAGCACCTCAAGAGGAGGCTTCTCTCAGCTACAGGTATATTTGAGGGACCCTGAGATTGTGGCCTCAAGTGGAATGGACACCGAGATGCGCTGACTCGAAGTAAGGCCGGATATCCCTGCAGGGAATTGAATGCAGGCTCGTCTTGCATCTCCCAAGACGAAGGGATGTCTGAATCCCCTGTGGAGACCACAGAGAAAGACCGAGTTCTCCGCCTCATCTCGACCGGAGGCCTCACATCCTTTGAGAACCCGAGAGGTCTGCAGAGATCAATGCTTCCAAAGGAGACGATGCCTGACTCCTCTTGAAAATGGATAGGAGTCCCAGGATCCCTGTGGCACGTGGAAAGGGACCCTGGGTCTCCCGCCTCACGTGGAGACGCGTCCCAATTGCCATGCCAAGACTCGAGGAGAATCCCAAGGTGTCCCTCGCACCTAGGGAGGAATCCTGACGTCGCTGAACAAACACGTGTGTGGAAGGGCCCTCCCCGTGTTAACTCGAGAATATACCCCTGGATCCGGCCGCAACTTGAGAAAAACCATGAGACATCCCCCTTGCCGCGAGATGAGGCCCGATTCCCCTGCACTGCGTGCAGAGCCATTCCGTATTCCACATCAAAAGTGAAAGGAGCCTTGATTTCCTTGATGGCACTCCAGAGAAAACCCAAGATCACTGTCTCAAGTCTAGAGGGATCCTGAGGTCACTGGAGCAACACGAAAGGGCTCCGTGGACCCCAAATCAACTCGAGATGAGAGCTTAGTCCCTGGCTTCGACTCAAGAGGAATACCAACTTTCCACAAGCACCTCAAGAGGAGGCTTCTCTCAGCTACAGGTATGGGAGAGGAACCCTGAGGTTGTGGCCTCAAGTGCAATGGACACCGAGATGCTCTGACTCGAAGTAAGGCCGGATATCCCTGCAGTGAATTGAATGCAGGCTCGTCTTGCATCTCCCAAGACGAAGGGATGTCTGAATCCCCTGTGGAGACCACAGAGAAAGACCTAGTCCTCTGCCTCATCGTTACCGGAGGCCTCACATCCTTTGAAAACTCGAGAGGTCTGCAGAGATCAATGCTTCCAAAGGAGAAGATGCCTGACTCCTCTTGAAAATGCATAGGAGTCCCAGGATCACTGTGGCACGTGGAAAGGGACACTGGGTCTCCCGCCTCACGTGGAGACGGGTCCCAATTTCCATGCCAAGACTCGAAGAGAATCCCGAGGTGTCCCTCGCACCTAGGCAGGAGTCCTGACGTCGCTGAACAAACGCGTGTCTGGAAGGGCCCTCCCCGTCGTAACTCGAGAATATACCCCAGGTTCCGGCCGCAACTCGAGAAAAACCATGAGACTTCCCCCTCGAGGCGAGATGAGGCCCGATTCCCCTGCCCTGCATGCAGAGCAATTCCGTATTTCACATCAAAAATGAAAGGAGCCTTGATTTCCTTAATGGAACTCCAGAGAAAACCCAAGATCACTGTCTCAAGTCTAGCGGGATCCTGAGGTCACTGTAGCAACACGAAAGTGCTCCCTGGACTCCAAATCAACTCGAGATGAGAGCTTAGTCCCTCGCTTCGACTCAAGAGGAATACCAACTTTCCACAAGCACCTCAAGAGGAAGCTTTTCTCAGCTACACGTATGTGAGAGGGCCCCGGAGTTTGTGGCCTCAAGTGGAATGGACACCGAGATGCTCTGACTCATAGTAAGGCCGGATATCCCTGCAGTGAATTGAATGCAGGCTCGTCTTGCATCTCCCAAGACGAAGGGATGTCTGAATCCCCTGTGGAGACCACAGAGAAAGACCTAATTCTCCGCCTCATCGCGAGCGGAGGCCTCACATGCTTTGGAAACTCGAGAGGTCCGCGGAGATCAATGCGTCCAAAGGATACGATGCCTGACTCCTCTTGAAAATGGATAGGAGTCCCAGGATCCCTGTGGCACGTGGAAAGGGACCCTGGGTCTCCCGCCTCACGTGGAGAGGCGTCCCAATTGCCATGCCAAGACTCGAGGAGAATCCCGAGGTGTCCCTTGCACCTAGGCAGGAGTCCTGACGTCACTGAACAAACACGTGTCTGGAAGGGCCCTCCGCGTTGTAACTCGAGAATATACCCCAGGTTCCGGCCGCAACTCGAGAAAAACCATGAGATTTCCCCCTCGCCGCGAGTTGAGGCCCGATTCCCCTGCAATTCATGCAGAGCAATTCCGTTTTCAACATCAAACGTGAAAGGAGCCTTGATTTCCTTGATGGCACTCCAGAGAAAACCCAAGATCACTGTCTCAAGTCTAGAGGGATCCTGAGGTCACTGGACCAACAGGAAAGGGCTCCGTGGACCCCAAATCAACTCGAGATGAGAGCTTAGTCCCTGGCTTACACTCAAGAGGAATACCAACTTTCCACAAGCACCTCAAGAGGAGGCTTCTCTCAGCTACAGGTATATTTGAGGGACCCTGAGATTGTGGCCTCAAGTGGAATGGACACCGAGATGCTCTGACTCGAAGTAAGGCCGGATATCCCTGCAGTGAATTGAATGGAGGCTCGTCTTGCATCTCCCAAGACGAAGGGATGTCTGAATCCCCTGTGGAGACCACAGAGAAAGACCTAGTTCTCCGCCTCATCTCGACCGGAGGCCTCACATCCTTTGAAAACTCGAGAGGTCTGCAGAGATCAATGCTTCCAAAGGAGACGATGCCTGACTCCTCTTGAAAATGGATAGGAGTCCCAGGATCCCTGTGGCACGTGGAAAGGGACCCTAGGTCTCCCGCCTCACGTGGAGAGGCGTCCCAATTGCCATGCCAAGACTCGAGGAGAATCCCGAGGTGTCCCCTGCACCTAGGCAGGAGTCCTGACGTCGCTGAACAAGCACGTGTCTGGAAGGGCCCTCCCCGTTGTAACTCGAGAATATACCCCAGGTTCCGGCCGCAACTCGAGAAAAACCATGAGACTTCCCCCTCGCCGCTACATGAGGCCCGATTCCCCTGGACTGCGTGCAGAGCAATTCCGTGTTCCACATCAAACGTGAAAGGAGCCTTGATTTCCTTGATGGCACTCCAGAGAAAACCCAAGATCACTGTCTCAAGTCTAGAGGGATCCTGAGGTCACTGGAGCAACACGAAATTTCTCCGTGGACCCCAAATCAACTCGAGATGAGAGCTTAGTCCCTGGCTTCGACTCAAGAGGAATACCAACTTTCCACAAGCACTTCATGAGGAGGTTTCTCTCAGCTACAGGTATGTGAGAGGGACCCTGAGTTTGTGGCCTCAAGTGGAATGGACACCGAGATGCTCTGACACGAAGTAAGGCCGCATATCCCTGCAGTGAATTGAATGCAGGCTCCTCTTGCATCTTCCAAGAGGAAGGGATGTCTGAATCCGCTGTGGAGACCACAGAGAAAGAACTAGTCCTCCGCCTCATCGCGACCGGAGGCCTCACATCCTTTGAAAACTCGAGAGGCCTGCGGAGATCAATGCTTCCAAAGGAGACGATGCCTGACTCTTCTTGAAAATGGATAGGAGATCCAGGATCCCTGTGGCACGTGAAAAGGGACACTGGGTCTGCCGCTTCACGTGGAGACGCGTCCCAATTGCCATGCCAAGACTCGAGGAGAATCCTGAGGTGTCCCTTACACCTAGGCAGGAGGCCTGACGTCTCTGAACAAACACGTGTCTGGAAGGGCCCTCCCCGCCGTAACTCGAGAATATACCCCAGGTTCCGGCCGCAACTCGAGAAAAACAATGAGACATCCCCCTTGCCGCGAGATGAGGCTCGATTCCCCTGCACTGCGTGCAGAGCAATTCCGAGTTCCACATCAAACTTGAAAGGAGCCTTGATTTCCTTGATGGCACTCCAGAGAAACCCAGGATCACTGTCTCAAGTCTAGAGGGATCCTGAGGTCACTGGAGCAACACGAAAGGGCTCCGTGGACCCCAAATCAACTCGAGATGAGAGCTGAGTCCCTGGCTTCAACTCAAGAGTAATACCAACTTTCCATAAGCACCTCAAGAGGAGGCTTCTCTCAGCTACAGGTATGTGAGAGGGACCATTAGTTTGTGGCCTCAAGTGGAATGGACACCACGATGCTCTGACTCGAAGTAAGGCCGGATATCCCTGCAGTGAATTGAATGCAGGCTCCTCTTGCATCTCCCAAGACGAAGGGATGTCTGAATCCCCTGTGGAGACCACAGAGAAAGACCTAGTTTTCCGCCTCATCGCGACCGGAGGCCTCACATCCTTTGAAAATTCGAGAGGTCCGCGGAGATCAATGCTTCCAAAGGAGACGATGCCTGACTCCTCTTGAAAATGGATAGGAGTCCCAGGATCCCTGTGGCACGTGGAAAGGGACCCTGGGTCTCCCGCCTCACGTGGAGACGCGTACCCATTGCCATACCAAGACTCGAGGAGAATCCCGAGGTGTCCCTCGCACGTAGGCAGGAGTCCTGACGTCGCTGAACAAACACGTGTCTGGAAGGGCCCTCCCCGACGAAACTCGAGAATATACCCCAGGTTCCGGCCGCAACTCGAGAAAAACCATGAGATTTCCCCCTCGCCGCGAGTTGAGGCCCGATTCCCCTGCACTGCATGCAGAGCAATTCCGTGTTCCACATCAAACGTGAAAGGAGCCTTGATTTCCTTGATGGCACTCCAGAGAAAACCCAAGATCACTGTCTCAAGTCTTGAGGGATCCTGAGGTCACTGGACCAACAGGAAAGGGCTCCGTGGACCCCAAATCAACTCGAGATGAGAGCTTAGTCCCTGGCTTACACTCAAGAGGAATACCAACATTCCACAAGCACCTCAAGAGGAGGCTTCTCTCAGCTACAGGTATATTTGAGGGACCATGAGATTGTGGCCTCAAGTGGAATGGACACCGAGATGCTCTGACAAGAGGTAGGACCGGATATCCCTGCAGTGAATTGAATGCAGGCTCCTCTTGCATCTCCCAAGACGTAGGGATGTCTGAATCCCCTGTGGAGACCACAGAGAAAGACCTAGTTCTCCGCCTCATCGCGACCGGAGGCCTCACATCTTTGAAAACTCGAGAGGTCCGCGGAGATCAATGCTTCCAAAGGAGACGATGCCTGACTCCTCTTGAAAATGGATAGGAGTCCCAGGATCCCTGTGGCACGTGGAAAAGGACCCTGTGTCTCCCGCCTCACGTGGAGACGCGTCCCAATTGCCATGCCAAGACTCGAGGAGAATCCCGAGGTGTCCCTCGCACCTAGGCAGGAGTCTTTACGTCGCTGAACAAACACGTGTCTGGAAGGGCCCTCCCCGTCGTAACTCGAGAATATACCCCAGGTTCCGGCCGCAACTCGAGAAAAACCATGAGACTTCCCCCTCGTTGCGAAATGAGGCCCGATTCCCATGCACTGCGAGCAGAGCAATTCCGTGTTCCACATCAAACGTGAAAGGAGCCTTGATTTCCTTGATGGCACTCCAGAGAAAACCCAAGATCACTGTCTCAAGTCTAGAGGGATCCTGAGGTCACTGTAGCAATACGAAAGGGCTCCAAGGACCCCAAATCAGCTCGAGATGAGAGCTTAGTCCCTGGCTTCGACTCAAAAGGAATACCAAATTTCCACAAACACCTCATGAGGAGGCTTCTCTCAGCTACAGTTGTGTGAGAGGTACGCTGAGTTTGTGGCCTCAAGTGCAATGGACACCGAGATGCTCTGACTCGAAGTAAGGCCGGATATCCCTGCAGTGAATTGAATGCAGGCTGGTCTTGCATCTCCCAAGACGAAGGGATGTCTGAATCCCCTGTGGAGACCACAGAGAAAGAACTAGTCCTCCCCCTCATCGCGTCCGATGGCCTCACATCCTTTGAAAACTCGAGAGGTCTGCAGAGATCAATGCTTCCAAAGGAGACGATGCCTGACTCCTCCTGAAAATGGATAGGAGTCCCAGGCTCACTGTGGCACGTGGAAAGGGACCCTGGGTCTCCCGCTTCACGTGAAGACGCGTCCCAATTGCCATGCCAAGACTCGAGGAGAATCCCGAAGTGTCCCTCGCACCTAGGCAGGAGTCCTGACGTCGCTGAACAAACACGTGTCTGGAAGGGCCCTCCCCGTCGTAACTCGAGAATATACCCCAGTTTCCGGCCGCAACTCGAGAAAAACGATGAGACTTCGCCCTCGCCGCGAGATGAGGCCCGATTCCCCTGCACTGCGTGCAGAGCAATTCCGTGTTCCACATCAAACGTGAAAGGAGCCTTGATTTCCCAGATGGCGCTCCAGAGAAAACCCAAGTTCACTGTCTCAAGTCTAGAGGGATCCTGAGGTCACTGGCGCAACACGAAAGGGCTCCGTGAACCGCAAATCAACTCGAGATGAGAGCTTAGGCCATGGCTTGGACTCAAGAGGAATAACAACTTTCCACAAGCACCTCAAGAGGAGGCTTATCTCAGCTACAGGTTTGTGAGAGGGACCCTGAGTATGTGGCCTCAAGTGGAATGGACACTGAGATGCTCTGACTCGAAGTAAGGCCGGATATCCCTGCAGTGAATTGAATGCAGGCTCGTCTTGCATCTCCCAAACGAAGGGATGTCTGAATCCCCTGTGGAGGCCACAGAGTAAGACCTAGTCCTCCGCCTCATCGCGACCGGAGGCCTCACATCCTTTGAAAACTCGAGAGGTCCGCGGAGATGAATGCTTCCAAAGGAGACGATGCCTGACTCCTCTTGAAAATGGATAGGAGTCCCAGGATCCCTGTGGCACGTGGAAAGGGACCCTGGGTCTTCCACTTCATGTGGAGACGCGTCCCAATTGCCATGCCAAGGCTCGAGGAGAATCCCGAGCTGTCCCTCGCACCTAGGCAGGAGTCCTGACATCGCTGAACAAACACGTGTCTGGAAGGGCCCTCCCTGTCATAACTCGAGAATATACCCCAGGTTCCGGCCGCAACTCGAGAAAAACCATGAGACTTCCCCCTCGCCGCGAGATGAGGCCCGATTCCCCTGCACTGCGGGCAAAGCAATTCCGTGTTCCACATCAAACGTGAAAGGAGCCTTGATTTCCTTGATGGCACTCCAGAGAAAACCCAAAGTCACTGTCTCAAGTCTAGAGGGATCCTGAGGCCACTGTAGCAGCACGAAAGGGCTCCGTGGACCCCAAATCAACTCGAGATGAGAGCTTAGTCCCTGGCTTCAACATAAGAGGAAAACCAAGTTTCCACAAGCACCTCAAGAGGAGGCTTCTCTCAGCTACAGGTATGTGAGAGGGACCCTGAGTTTGTGGCCTCTAGTGGAATGGACACAGAGATGCTCTGACTCGAAGTAAGTCCGGAAATCCCTGCAGTGAATTGAATGCAGGCTCGTCTTGCATCTCCCAAGACGGCGGGATGTCTGAATCCCCTGTGTAGACCACAGAGAAAGACCTAGTTCTCAGCCTCATGGCGACCGGAGGCCTCACATCCTTTGAAAACTCGAGAGGTCCGCGGAGATCAATGCTTCCAAAGGAGACGATGCCTGACTCCTCTTGAAAATGGATAGGAGTCCCAGAATCCCTGTGGCACGTGGAAAGGGACCCTGGGTCTCCCGCCTCACGTGGAGACACGTCCCAATTGCCATGCCAAGACTCGAGGAGAATCCCGAGGTGTCCCTCGCACCTTGGCAGGAGTCCTGACGTCGCTGAACAAACACGTGTCTGGAAGGGCTCTCCCCGTCGTAACTCGAGAATATACCCCAGGTTCCTTCCGCAACTCGAGAAAAACCATGAGACTTCCCCCTCGCAGCGACATGAGGCCCGATTCCCCTGCACTGCGTGCAGAGCAAGTCCCTGTTCCACATCAAACGTGAAAGGAGCCTTGATTTCCTTGATGGCACTCCAGAGAAAACCCAAGATCACTGTCTCAAATCTAGAGGGGTCCTGAGGTCACTGGAGCAACACGAAAGGGCTCCGTGGACCCCAAATCAACTCGAGATGAGAGCTTAGTCACTGGCGTCAACTCAAGAGGAATACCAACTTTCCACAAGCACCTCAAGAGGAGGCTTCTTTCAGCTACAGGTATGTGAGAGGACCCTGAGTTTGTGGCCTCAAGTGGAATGGACACCGAGATGCTCTGACTCGAAGTAAGGCCGGATATCCCTGCAGTGAATTGAATGCAGGCTCCTCTTGCATCTCCCAAGACGAAGGGATGTCTGAATCCCCTGTGGAGACGACAGAGAAAGACCTAGTCCTCCGCCTCATCGCGAGCGGAGGCCTCACATCCTTTGAAAACTCGAGAGGTCTGCGGAGGTCAATGCTTCCAAAGGAGACGATGCCTGACTCTTCTTGAAAATGGATAGGAGTCCCAGGATTCCTGTGGCACGTGCAAAGGGACCCTGGGTCTCCCGCCTCACGAGGAGACGCGTCCCAACTGCCATGCCAAGACTCGAGGAGAATCCCGAGGTGTCCCGCGCACCTAGGCAGGAGTCCTGACGTCGCTGAACAAACACGTGTCTGAAAGGGCCCTCCCCGTCGTAACTCGAGAATATACCCCAGGTTCCGGCCGCAACTCGTGAAAAACCATGAGAATTCCCCCTCGCCTCGAGATGAGGCCCGATTCCCCTGCACTGCATGCAGAGCAATTCCGTGTTCCACATCAAACGTGAAAGGAGCCTTGATTTCCTTGATGGCACTCCAGAGAAAAACCAAGATCACTGTCTCAAGTCTAGAGGGATCCTGAGGTCACTGGAGCAACACGAAAGGGCTCCGTGGACCCCAAATCAACTCGAGATGAGAGCTTAGTCCCGGGCTTCGACTCAAGAGGAATACCAACTTTCCACAAGCACCTCAAGAGGAGGCTTCTCTCAGCTACAGGTATGTGAGAGGGACCCTGAGTTTGTGGCCTCACGTGGAATGGACACCGAGATGCTCTGACTCGAAGTAAGTCCGGATATCCCTGCAGTGAAGTGAATGCAGGCTCGTCTTGCATCTCCAAAGACGAAGGGATGTCTGAATCCCCTGTGGAGACCACAGAGAAAGACCTCATTCTCCGCCTCATCGCGACCGGAGGCCTCACATCCTTTGAAAACTCGAGAGGTCCGCGCAGATCAATGCTTCCAAAGGAGACGATGCCTGACTCCTCTTGAAAATGGATAGGAGTCCCAGGATCCCTGTGGCACGTGGAAAGGGACCCTGGGTCTCCCGCCTCACATGGAGTCGCGTTCCAATTGCCATGCCAAGACTCGAGGAGAATCCCGAGGTGTCCTTCGCACCTAGGCAGGAGTCCTGACGTCGCTGAACAAACACGTGTCTGGAAGGGCCCTCCCCGTCGTAACTCGAGAATATACCCCAGGTTCCGGCCGCAACTCGAGAAAAACCATGAGACTTCCCCCTCGCCGCGAGATGAGGCCCGATTCCCCTGCACTGCGTGCAGAGCAATTCCGTGTTCCACATCAAACGTGAAAGGAGCCTTGATTTCCTTGATGGCACTCCAGAGAAAATCCAAAGTCACTGTCTCATGTCCAGAAGGATCCTGAGGTCACTGGAGCAACCCGAAAGGGCTCCGTGGACCCCAAATCAACTCGAGATGGGAGCTTAGTCCCTGGCTTCGACTCAAGAGGAATACCAAGTTTCCACAAGCACCTCAAGAGGAGGCTTCTCCCAGCTACATGGATGTGAGAAGTACCCTGAGTTTGTGGCCTCAAGTGGAATGGACACCAGATGCTCTGACTCGAAGTAAGGCCGGATATCCCTCCAGTGAATTGAATGCAAGCTCGTCTTGCATCTCCCAAGACGAAGGGATGTCTGAATCCCCTGTGGAGACCACAGAGAAAGACCTAGTTCCCTGCCTCATCGAGACCGGAGGCCTCACATCCTTTGAAAACTCGAGAGGTTCGCGGAGATCAATGCTTCCAAAGGAGACGATGCCTGACGCCTCTTGAAAATAGATAGGAGTCCCAGGTTCCCTGTGGCACGTGGAAAGGTACCCTGGGTCTTCCGCCTCACGTGCAGACGCGTCCCAATTGCCATGCCAAGACTCGAGGAGAATCTCGAGGTGTCCCTCGCACCTAGGCAGGATTCCTGACGTCGCTGAACAAACACGTGTCTGGAAGGGCCCTCCCCGTCGTAACTCGAGAATATACCCCAGGTTCTGGACGCAACTCGAGAAAAACTATAGGACTTCCCCCTCGCCGCGAGATGAGGCCCGATTCCCCTGCACTGAGTTCAGAGAAATTCCGTGTTCCACATGAAACGGGAAAGGAGCCTTGATTTCCTTGATGGCACTCCAGAGAAAACCCAAGATCACTGTCTCAAGTCTAGAGGGATCCTGAGGTCACTGGAGCAAAACGAAAGGGCTCCGTGGACTCCAAATCAACTCGAGATGAGAGGTTAGTCCTTGGCTTCGACTCAAGAGGAATACCAACTTTCCACAAGCACCTCAAGAGGAGGCTTCTCTCAGCTACATGTATGTGAGAGGGACCCTGAGTTTCTGGCCTCAAGTGGAATGGCCACCGAGATGCTCGGACTCGAAGTAAGGCCGGATATCCCTGCAGTGAATTGAATGCAGGCTCGTCTTGCATCTCCGAAGAAGAAGGGATGTCTGAATCCCCTGTGGAGGCCACAGAGAAAGACCTAGTCCTCTGCCTCATCGCGACCGGAGGCCTCACATCCTTTGAAAACTCGAGAGGTCCGCGGAGATCAATGGTTACAAAGGAGACGATGCCTGACTCCTCTTGAAAATAAATAGGAGTCCCAGGATCCCTGTGGCACGTGGAAAGCGACCCTGGGTCTTCCACTTCACGTGGAGACGCGTCCCAATTGCCATGCCAAGGCTCGAGGAGAATCCCGAGTTATCCCTCGCACCTAGGCAGGAGTCCTGACATCGCTGAACAAACACGTGTCTGGAAGGGCCCTCCCTGTCATAACTCGAGAATATACCCCTGGTTCCGGCCGCAACTCGAGAAAAACCATGAGACTTCCGCCTCGCCGCGAGATGAGGCCCGATTCCCCAGCACTGCGGGCAGAGCAATTCCGTGTTCCACATCAAACGTGAAAGGAGCCTTGATTTCCTTGATGGCACTCCAGAGAAAACCCAAAGTCAGTGTCTCAAGTCTAGAGGGATCCTGAGGCCACTGTAGCAGCACGAAAGGGCTCCGTGGACCCCAAATCAACTCGAGATGAGAGCTTAATCCCTGGCTTCGACTTAAGAGGAAAACCAAGTTTCCACAAGCACCTCAAGAGGAGGCTTCTCTCAGCTACAGGTATGTGAGAGGGACCCTGAGTTTGTGGCCTCAAGTGGAATGGACACCGAGATGCTCTGACTCGAAGTAAGGCCGGATATCACTGCAGTGAAGTGAATGCAGGCTCGTCTTGCATCTCCGAAGACGAAGGGATGTCTGAATCCCCTGTGGAGACCACAGAGAAAGACCTCATTCTCCACCTCATCGCGACCGGAGGCCTCACCTCCTTTGAAAACTCGAGAGGTCCGCGCAGATCAATGCTTCCAAAGGAGACGATGCCTGACTCCTCTTGAAAATCGATAGGAGTGCCAGGATCCCTGTGCCACGTGGAAAGGGACGCTGGGTCTCCCGCCTCACGTGGAGTCGCGTCCCAATTGCCATGCCAAGACTCGAGGAGAATCCCGAGGTGTCCCTCGCACCTAGGCAGGAGTCCTGACGTCGCTGAACAAACACGTGTCTGGAAGGGCCCTCCCCGTCGTAACTCGAGAATATACCCCAGGTTCCGGCCGCAACTCGAGAAAAACCATGAGACTTCCCCCTTGCCGCGAGATGAGGCCCGATTCCCCTGCACTGCGTGCAGAGCAATTCCGTGTTCCACATCAAACGTGAAAGGAGCCTTGATTTCCTTGATGGCACTCCAGAGAAAACCCAAAGTCACTGTCTCAAGTCTAGAGGGATCCTGAGGTCACTGGAGCAACCCGAAAGGGCTCCGTGGACCCCAAATCAACTCGAGATGAGAGCTTAGTCCCTGGCTTCGACTCTAGAGGAATACCAAGTTTCCACAAGCACCTCAAGAGGAGGCTTCTCCCAGCTACATGGATGTGAGAAGTACCCTGAGTTTGTGGCCTCAAGTGGAATGGACACCGAGATGCTCTGACTCGAAGTAAGGCCGGATATCCCTCCAGTGAATTGAATGCAAGCTCGTCTTGCATCTCCCAAGACGACGGGATGTCTGAATCCCCTGTGGAGACCACAGAGAAAGACCTAGTTCCCCGCCTCATCGAGACCGGAGGCCTCACATCCTTTGAAAACTCGAGAGGTCCGCGGAGATCAATGCTTCCAAAGGAGACGATGCCTGACTCCTCTTGAAAATAGATAGGAGTCCCAGGATCCGTGTGGCACGTGGAAAGGTACCCTGGATCTCCCGCCTCACGTGGAGACGCGTCCCAATTGCCATGCCAAGACTCGAGGAGAATCCCGAGGTGTCCTTCGCACCTAGGCAGGAGTCCTGCCGTCACTGAACAAACACGTGTCTGGAAGGGCCCTCCCCGTCGTAACTCGAGAATATACTCCAGGTTCCGGCTCAACTCGAGAAAAACCATAGGACTTCCCCCTCGCCGCGAGATGAGGCCCGATTCCCCTGCACTGCGTGCAGAGCAATTCCGTGTTCCACATCAAACGTGAAAGGAGCCTTGATTGCCTTGATGGCACTCCAGAGAAAACCCAAAGTCACTGTCTCAAGTCTAGAGGGATCCTGAGGCCACTGTAGCAGCACGAAAGGGCTCCGTGGACCCCAAATCAACTCGAGCTGAGAGCTTAGTCCCTGGCTTCGACTTAAGAGGAAAACCAACTTTCCACAAGCACCTCAAGAGGAGGCTTCTCTCAGCTACAGGTATGTGAGAGGGACCCTGAGTTTGTGGCCTCAAGTGGAATGGACACCGAGATGCTCTGACTCGAAGTAAGGCCGGATATCCCTGCAGTGAATTGAATGCAGGCTCGTCTTGCATCTCCCAAGACGAAGGGATGTCTGAATCCCCTGTGGAGACAACAGAGAAAGACCTAGTCCTCCGCTTCATTGCGACCGGAGGCCTCACATCCTTTGAAAACTCGAGAGGTCCGCGGAGATCAACCCTTCCCAAGGAGACGATGCCTGACTCCTCTTGAAAATGGATAGGAGTCCCAGGATCCCTGTCCACATGGACGGGGACCCTGGGTCTCACGCTTCACGTGGAGACGCATGCCAATTGCCATGCCAAGACTCGAGGAGAATCCCGAGGTGTCCCTCGCACCTAGGCAGGCGTCCTGACGTCGCTGAACAAACACGTTTCTGGAAGGGCCCTCCCCGTCGTAACTCGAGAATATACCCCAGGGTCCGGCCGCAACTCGAGAAGAACCATGAGACTTCCCCCTCGCCGCGAGATGAGGCCCGATTCCCCTGCACTGCGTGCAGAGCAATTCCGTGTTCCACATCAAACGGGAAAGGAGCCTTGATTTCCTTGATGGCACTCCAGAGAAAACCCAAGATCACTGTCTCAAGTCTAGAGGGATCCTGAGGTCACTGGAGCAACACGAAAGGGCTCCGTGGACCCCAGTCAAATCGAGATGAGAGCTTAGTCCCTGGCTTCGACTCAACTGGAATACCAACCTTCCACAAGCACCTCAAGAGGAGGCTTCTCTCAGCTACAGGTATGTGAGAGGGACCCTGAGTTTGTGGACTCAAGTGGAATGGCCACCGAGATGCTCTGACTCGAAGTCAGGCCGGATATCCCTGCAGTGAATTGAATGCAGGCTCGTCTTGCATCTCCCAAGACGAAGGGATGTCTGAATCCCCTGTGGAGACCACAGAGAATGACCTAGTCCTCAGCCTCATCGCGAGCGGAGGCGTCACATCCTTTGAAAACTCGAGAGGTCCACGGAGATCAATGCTTCCAAAGGAGACGATGCCTGATTCCTCTTGAAAATGGATAGGAGTCCCAGGATCCCTGTGGCACGTGGAAAGGGACCCTGGGTCTCCCGCCTCACGTGGAGACGCGTCCCAATTGCCATGCCAAGACTCGTGGAGAATCCCGAAGTGTCCCTCGCACCTAGGAAGGAGTCCTGACGTCTCTGAACAAACACGCGTCTGGAAGGGCCCTCCCCGTCGTAACTCGAGAATATACCCCAGGTTCCGGCCGCAACTCGAGAAAAACCATAGGACTTCCCCCTCGCTGCGACATGAAGCCCGATTCCCCTTCACTGCGTGCAGAGCAATTCCGTGGTCCACATCAAACGTGAAAGGAGCCTTGATTTCCTTGATGGCACTCCAGAGAAAACCCAAGATCACTGTCTCAAGTCTAGAGGGATCCTGAGGTCACTGAAGCAACACGAAAGGGCTCCGTGGACCCCAAATCAACTCGGGATGAGAGCTTAGTTCCTGGCTTCGACACTAGAGGAATACTAACTTTCCACAAGCACCTCAAGAGGAGGCTTCTCTCAGCTACAGGTATGTGAGAGGGACCCTGAGTTTGTGGCCTCAAGTGGAATGGACACCGAGATGCTCTGACTCGAAGTAAGGCGGGATATCCCTGCAGTGAATTGAATGCAGGCTCGTCTTTCATCTCCCAAGACGAAGGGATGTCTGAATCCCCTGTAGAGGCCACAGAGAAAGAACTAGTCCTCCGCCTCAACGCGACCAGAGGCCTCACATCCTTTGAAAACTCGAGAGGTCCGCGGAGATCAATGCATCCAAAGGAGACGATGCGTGACTCCTCTTGAAAATGGATAGGAGTCCCAGGATTCCTGTGGCACGTGCAAAGGGACCCTGGGTCTCCCGCCTCACGAGGAGACGCGTCCCAATTGCCATGCCAAGACTCGAGGAGAATCCCGAGGTGTCCCTCGCACCTAGGCAGGAGTCCTGATGTCGCTGAACAAACACGTGTCTGGAAGGGCCCTCCCCGTCGTAACTCGAGAATATACCCCAGGTTCTGGCCGCAACTCGTGAAAAACCATGAGAATTCCCCCTCGCCGCGACATGAGGCCCGATTCCCCTGCACTGCGTGCAGAGCAATTCCGTGTTCCACATCAAACTTGAAAGGAGCCATGATGTCCTTGATGGAACTCCAGAGAAAACCCAAGATCACTGTCTCAAGTCTAGAGGGATCCTGAGGTCACTGGAGCAACACGAAAGGGCTCCGTGGACCCCAAATCAACTCTAGATGAGACCTTAGTCCCTGGCTTCGACTCAAGAGGAATACCAACTTTCCACAAGCACCTCAAGAGGAGGCTTCTCTCAGCTACAGGTATGTGAGAGGGACCCTGAGTTTGTGGCCTCAAGTGGAATGGACACCGAGATGCTCTGACTCGAAGTCAGGCCGGATATCCCTGCAGTGAATTGAATGCAGGCTCGTCTTGTATCTCCCAATACGAAGGGATGTCTGAATCCCCTGTGGAGACCACAGAGAAAGACCTAGTCCTCAGCCTCATCGCGACCGGAGGCCTCACATCCTTTGAAAACTCGAGAGGTCCAGGGAGATCAATGCTTCCAAAGGAGACGATGCCTGACTCTCTTGAAAATGGATAGGAGTCCCAGGATACCTGAGGCACGTGGAAAGGGACCCTGGGTCTCCCGCTTCACGTGGAGACGCGTCCCAATTGCCATGCCAAGACTCGAGGAGAATCCCGCGGTGTCCCTCGCACCTAGGCAGGAGTCCTGACGTCGCTGAACAAACACGTGTCCGGAAGGGCCCTCCCCGTCGTAACTCGAGAATATACCCCAGGTTCCGGCCGCAACTCAAGAAAAACCATGAGACTTCCCCCTCGCCGCGAGATGAGGCCCGATTCCCCTGCACTGTGTGCAGAGCAATTCCGTGTTCCACATCAAACGTGAAAGGAGCCTTGATTTCCTTGATGGCACTCCAGAGAAAACCAAAAGTCACTGTGTCAAGTCTAGAGGGATCCTGAGGCCACTGTAGCAGCATGAAAGGGCTCCGTGGACCCCAAATCAACTCGAGATGATAGCTTAGTCCCTGGCTTCGACTTAAGAGGAATACCAACTTTCCACAAGCACCTCAAGATGAGGCTTCTCTCAGCTACAGGTATGTGAGAGGGACCCTGAATTTGTGGCCTCAAGTGAAATGGACACCGAGATGCTCTGACTCGAAGTAAGGTCGGATATCCCTGCAGTGAATTGAATGCAGGCTCGTCTTCCATCTCCCAAGACGAAGGGATGTCTGAATCCCCTGTGGAGACCACAGAGAAAGACCTAGTCCACCGGCTCAACGCGACCGGAGGCCTCACATCCTTTGAAAACTCGAGAGGTCCGCGGAGATCAATGCTTCCAAAGGAGACGATGCCTGACGCCTCTTGAAAATAGATAGGAGTCCCAGGATCCCTGTGGCACGTTGGAAGGTACCCTGATTCTCCCGCCTCACGTGGAGACGCGTCCCAATTGCCATGCCAACACTCGTTGAGAATCCCGAAGTGTCCCTCGCAACTAGGCAGGAGTCCTGACGTCGCTGAACAAACACGTGTCTGGAAGGGCCCTCCCCGTCGTAACTCGAGAATATACCCCAGGTTCCTGCCGCAACTCGAGAAAAACCATGAGACTTCCCCCTCGCCGCGAGATGAGACCCGATTCCCCTGCACTGCGTGCAGAGCAATTCCGTGTTCCACATCAAACGTGAAAGGAGCCTTGATTTCCTTGATGGCACTCCAGAGAAAACCCAAGATCACTGTCTCAATTCTTGAGGAATCATGAGGTCACTGGAGCAACACGAAAGGGCTCCATGGACCCCAAATCAACTCGAGATGAGAGCTTAGTCCCTGGCTTCGACCCAAGAGGAATACAAAGTTTCCACAAGCCCCTCAAGAGGAGGCTTCTCTCAGCTACAGGTATGTGAGAGGGACCCTCAGTTTGTGGCCTCAAGTGGAATGGACACCGAGATGCTCTGACTCGAAGTAAGGCCGGATATCCCTGCAGTGAAGTGAATGCAGGCTCGTCCTGCATCTCCCAAGACGAAGGGATGTCTGAATCCCCCGTGGAGACCACAGAGAAAGATCTAGTCCTCCGCCTCATCGCGACCGGATGCCTCACATCCTTTGAAAACTCGAGAGGTCCGCGGAGATCAATGCTTCCAAAGGAGACGATGCCTGACTAATCTTGAAAATGGATAGGAGTCCCAGGATCCCTGTGGCACGTGGAAAGGGACTCTGGGTCTCCCGCCTCACGTGGAGACACGTCCCAATTGCCATGCCAAGACTCGAGGAGAATCCCAAGTTGTCCCTCGCACCTAGGCAGGAGTCCTGACGTCGCTGAACAAACACGTGTCTGGAAGGGCCCTCCCCGTCGTAACTCGAGAATATACCCCAGGTTCCGGCCGGAACTCGAGAAAAACCACGAGACTTCCCCCTCGCCGCGAGATTAGACCCGATTCCCCTGCACTGCGTGCAGAGCAATTCCGTGTTCCACATCAAACGAGAAAGGAGCCTTGATTTCCTTGATGGCACTCTAGACAAACCCAAAGTCACTGTCTCAAGTCTAGAGGGAACCTGAGGTCACTGGAGCAACACGAAAGGGCTCCGTGGACCCCAAATCAACTCGAGATGAGAGCTTAGTCCCTGGCTTCGACTCAATACGAATACTAACTTTCCACAAGCACCTCAAGAGGAGGCTTCTCTCAGCTACAGGTATGTGAGAGGGACCCTGAGTTTGTGGCCTCAAGTGGAATGGACACCGAGATGCTCTGACTCGAAGTAAGGCCGGATATCCCTGCAGTGCAGTGAATGCAGGCTCGTCCTGCATCTCCCAAGACTAAGGTATGTCTGAATATCCTGTGGAGACCACAGAGAAAGACCTAGTCCTCCGCCTCATCGCGACCGGAGGCCTCACATCCTTTGAAAACTCGAGAGGCCTGCGGAGATCAATGCTTCTAAAGGAGACGATGCCTGACTCCTCTTGAAAAAGGATAGGAGTCCCAGGATCCCTGTGGCACGTGGAAAGGGAACCTGGGTCTCCCGCTTCACGTGGAGACGCGTCCCATTTCCCATGTCAAGACTCGTGGAGAATCCCGAGGTGTCCCTCGCACCTAGGCAGGAGTCCTGACGTCGCTGAACAAACACGTGTCTGGAAGTGCCCTCCCCGTCGTAACTCGAGAATATACCCCAGGTTCTGGGGGCAACTCGAGAAAAAACATGAGAATTCCCCCTCGCTGCGACATGAGGCCCGATTCCCCTGCACTGCGTGCAGAGCAATTCCGTGTTCCACATCAAACGTGAAAGGAGCCTTGATTTCCTTGATGCCACTGCAGAGAAAACCCAAAGTCACTGTCTCAATTCTAGAGGGATCCTGAGGTCACTGGAGCAACACGAAAGGGCTCCGTGGACCCCAAATCAACTCGAGATGAGAGCTTAGTCCCTGGCTTCGACTCAAGAGGAATACCAAGTTTCCACAAGCACCTCAAGAGGAGGCTTCTCACAGCTACATGTATGTGAGAGGGACCCTGAGTTTGTGGCCTCAAGTGGAATGGACACCGAGATGCTCTGACTCGAAGTAAGGCCGGATATCTCTGCAGTGAATTGAATGTAGGCTCGTGTTGCATCTCCCAAGACGAAGGGATGTCTGAATCCCCTGTGGAGGCCACAGAGAAAGACCTAGTCCTCCGCCTCATCGCGAACGGAGGCCTCACATCCTTTGAAAACTCGAGAGGTCCGCGGAGATCAATGCTTCCAAAGGAGACGATACCTGACTCCTCTTGAAAATGGATAGGAGTCCCAGGATCCCTGTGGCACGTGTAAAGGGACCCTGGGAATCGCTCCTCACGTGGAGACGCGTCCCAATTGCCATGCCAAGACTCGAGGAGAATCCCGGTGTGTTCCTCGCACCTAGGCAGGAGTCCTGACGTCGCTGAACAAACACGTGTCTGGAAGGGCCCTCCCCGTCGAAACTCGAGAATATACCCCAGGTTCCGGCCGCAAGTCGAGAGAAACCATGAGACTTCCCCCTCGCCGCGAGGTGAGGCCCGATTCCCCTGCACTGCGTACAGAGCAATTCCGTGTTCCACATCAAACTTGAAAGGAGCCTTGATTTCCTTGATGACACTCTAGAGAAAACCCAAGATCACTGTCTCAAGTCTAGAGGGATCCTGAGGTCAGTGGAGCAACACGAAAGGGCTCCGTGGACCCCAAATCAACTCGAGATGAGAGCTTAGTCCCTGGCTTCGACTCAAGAGGAATACCAACTTTCCACAAGCACTTCAAGAGGAGGCTTCTCTCAGTTACAGGTATGTGAGAGGGCCCCTGAGTTTGTGGCCTCAAGTGGAATGGACACCGAGATGCTCTGACTTGAAGTAAGGCAGGATATCCCTGCAGTGAATTGAATGCAGGCTCGTCTTGCATCTCCCAAGACGAAGGGATGTCTGAATCCCCTGTGGAGACCACAGAGAAAGAACTAGTCCTCCCCCTCATCGCGTCCGGAGGCCTCACATCCTTTGAAAACTCGAGAGGTCTGCAGAGATCAATGCTTCCAAAGGAGACGATGCCTGACTCCTCCTGAAAATGGATAGGAGTCCCAGGCTCACTGTGGCACGTGGAAAGGGACCCTGGGTCTCCCGCTTCACGTGGAGACGCGTCCCAATTGCCATGCCAAGACTCGAGGAGAATCCCGAGGTGTCCCTCGCACGTAGGCAGGAGTCCTGACGTGGCTGAACAAACACGTGTCTGGAAGGGCCCTCCCCATCGTAACTCGAGAATATACTCCAGATTACGACCGCAACTCTAATAAAACCATGAGACTTCCCCCTCGCCGCGAGATGAGGCCCGATTCCCCTGCACTGCGTGCAGAGCAATTCCGTTTTCCACATCAAACGTGAAAGGAGCTTTGATTTTCTTGATGGCACTCTAGACAAAACTCAAGATCACTGTCTCAAGTCTATAGGGATCCTGAGGTCCCTGTAGCAACAGCAAAGCGCTCTTCGACCCCAAATCAACTCGAGATGACAGCTTAGTCCCTGGCTTCGACTCAAGAGGAATACCAACTTTCCACAAGCACCTCAAGAGGAGGCTTCTCTCAGCTACAGGTATGTGAGAGGGACCCTGAGTTTGTGGCCTCAAGTGGAATGGACACCGAGATGCTCTGACAAGAGGTAGGAGCGGACATCCCAGCAGTGAATTGAATGCAGGCTCCTCTTGCATCTCCCAAGACGTAGGGATGTCTGAATCCCCTGTGGAGACCACAGAGAAAGACCTAGTTCTCCACCTCATCGATACCGGAGGCCTCACATCTTTGAAAACTCGAGAGGTCCGCGGAGATCAATGCTTCCAAAGGAGACGATGCCTGACTCCTCTTGAAAATGGATAGGAGTCCCAGGATCCCTGTGGCACGTGGAAAGGGACACTGTGTCTCCCGCCTCACGTGGAGACGCGTCCCAATTGCCATGCCAAGACTCGAGGAGAATCCCGAGATGTCCCTCGCACCTAGGCAGGAGTCCTGACGTCGCTGAACAAACACGTGTCTGGAAGGGCCCTCCCCGTCGTAACTCGAGAATATACCCCAGGATCCGGCCGCAACTCGAGAAAAACCATGAGACTTCCCCCTCGCCGCGAGATGAGGCCCGATTCCCCTGCACTGCGTGCAGAGCAATTCCGTGTTCCACATCAAACGTGAAAGGAGCCTTGATTTCCTTGATGGCACTCCAGAGAAAACCCAAAGTCACTGTCTCAAGTCTAGAGGGATCCTGAGGCCACTGTAGCAGCACGAAAGGGCTCCGTGGACCCCAAATCAACTCGAGATGAGAGCTTAGTCCCTGGCTTCAAC
Source organism: Dama dama (assembly GCF_033118175.1). Lineage (NCBI taxonomy): Eukaryota > Metazoa > Chordata > Mammalia > Artiodactyla > Cervidae > Dama > Dama dama. The sequence goes on along the minus strand of NW_026871022.1, from coordinate 137,739 downwards.
TTAAGAGGAAAACCAAGTTTCCACAAGCACCTCAAGAGGAGGCTTCTCTCAGCTACAGGTATGTGAGAGGGCCCCTGAGTTTGTGGCCTCAAGTGGAATGGACACCGAGATGCTCTGACTCGAAGTAAGGCCGGATATCCCTGCAGTGAATTGAATGCAGGCTCGTCTTGCATCTCCCAAGACGAAGGGATGTCTGAATCCCCTGTGGAGACGACGGAGAAAGACCTAGTCCTCCGCCTCATCGCGAGCGGAGGCCTCACATCCTTTGAAAACTCGAGAGGTCTGCGGAGGTCAATGCTTCCAAAGGAGACGATTCCTGACTCTTCTTGAAAATGGATAGGAGTCCCAGGATTCCTGTGGCACGTGCAAAGGGACCCTGGGTCTCCCGCCTCACGAGGAGACGCGTCCCAACTGCCATGCCAAGACTCGAGGAGAATCCCGAGGTGTCCCTCGCACCTAGGCAGGAGTCCTGACGTCGCTGAACAAACACGTGTCTGGAAGGGCCCTCCCCGTCGTAACTCGAGAATATACCCCAGGTTCCGGCTGCAACTCGTGCAAAACCATGAGAATTCCCCCTCGCCTCGAGATGAGGCCCGATTACCCTGCACTGCGTGCAGACCAATTCCGTGTTCCACATCAAACGTGAAAGGAGCCTTGATTTCCTTGATGGCACTCCAGAGAAAACCCAAGATCACTGTCTCAAGTCTAGAGGGATCCTGAGGTCACTGGAGCAACACGAAAGGGCTCCGTGGACCCCAAATCAACTCGAGATGAGAGCTTAGTCCCGGGCTTCGACTCAAGAGGAATACCAACTTTCCACAAGCACCTCAAGAGGAGGCTTCTCTTAGCTACAGGTATGTGAGAGGGACCCTGAGTTTGTGGCCTCACGTGGAATGGACACCGAGATGCTCTGACTCGAAGTAAGTCCGGATATCCCTGCAGTGAAGTGAATGCAGGCTCGTCTTGCATCTCCAAAGACGAAGGGATGTCTGAATCCCCTGTGGAGACCACAGAGAAAGACCTCATTCTCCGCCTCATCGCGACCGGAGGCCTCACATCCTTTGAAAACTCGAGAGGTCCGCGCAGATCAATGCTTCCAAAGGAGACGATGCCTGACTCCTCTTGAAAATGGATAGGAGTCCCAGGATCCCTGTGGCACGCGGAAAGGGACCCTGGGTCTCCCGCCTCACATGGAGTCGCGTTCCAATTGCCATGCCAAGACTCGAGGAGAATCCCGAGGTGTCCTTCGCACCTAGGCAGGAGTCCTGACGTCGCTGAACAAACACGTGTCTGGAAGGGCCCTCCCCGTCGTATCTCGAGAATATACCCCAGGTTCCGGCCGCAACTCGAGAAAAACCATGAGACTTCCCCCTCGCCGCGAGGTGAGGCCCGATTCCCCTGCACTGCGTGCAGAGCAATTCCGTGTTCCACATCAAACGTGAAAGGAGCCTTGATTTCCTTGATGGCACTCCAGAGAAAACCCAAGATCACTGTCTCAAGTCTAGAGGGATCCTGAGGTCACTGGGGCAACACTAAAGGTCTCCGTGGACCCCAAATCAACTCGAGATGAGAGCTTAGTCCCTGGATACGACTCAAGAGGAATACCCACTTTCCACAAGCACCTCAAGAGGAGGCTTCTCTCAGCTACAGGTATCTGAGATGGACCCTGACTTTTTGACCTCAAGTGGAATAGACACTGAGATGCTCTGACTCGAAGTAAGGCCGGATATCCCTCCAGTGAATTGAATGCAGGCTCGCCTTGCATCTCCCAAGACGAAGGGATGTCTGAATCCCCTGTGGAGACCACAGAGAAAGACCTAGGTCTCTGCTTCAACGCGAGCAGAGGCCTCACATCCTTTGAAAACTTGAGAGGTCCGAGGAGATCAATGCTTCCAAAGGAGACGATGCCTGACTCCTCTTGAAAATGGATAGGAGTCCCAGGATCCCTGTGGCACGTGGAAAGGGACCCTGGGTCTCCCGCCTCACGTGGAGATGCGTCCCAATTGCCATGCCAAGACTCGAGGAGAATCCCGAGGTGTCCCTCGCACCTAGGCCCGAGTCCAGACGTCGCTGAACAAACACTTGTCTGGAAGGGCCCTCCGCGTTGTAACTTGAGAATATACCCCAGGTTTCGGCCGCAACTCGAGAAAAACCATGAGATTTCCCCCTAGCTGCGAGATGAGGCCGGATTCCCTTGCACTGCGTGCAGACCAATTCCGTCTTACACATCAAACGTGAAAGGAGCCTTGATTTCCTTGATGGCACTCCAGAGAAAACCGAAGATCACTGTCTCAAGTCTAGAGGGATCTTGAGGTTACTGGAGCAAGACGAAAGGGCTCCATGGACCCCAAATCAACTAGAGATGAGAGCATCGTCGCTGGCTTCGACTCAAGAGCAATACCAACTTTCCACAAGCACCTAAAGAGGAGGCTTTTCTCAGCTACAGGTATGTGAGAGGGACCCTGAGTTTGTGGCCTCAAGTGGAATGGACACAGAGATGCTCTGACTCGAAGTAAGGCCGGAAATCCCTGCAGTGAATTGAATGCAGGCTCGTCTTGCATCTCCCAAGACGGAGGGATGTCTGAATCCCCTGTGTAGACCTCAGAGAAAGACCTAGTTCTCAGCCTCATGGCGACCGGAGGCCTCACATCCTTTGAAAACTCGAGAGGTCCGCGGAGATCAATGCTTCCACAGGTGATGATGCCTGACTCCTCTTGAAAATGGATAGGAGTCCCAGGATGCATGTGGCTCGTGGAAAGGGAACCTGGGTCTGCTGCCTCACGTGGAGACACGTCCCAATTGCCATGCCAAGACTCGAGGAGAATCCTGAGGTGTCCCTCGCACCTTGGCAGGAGTCCTGACGTCGCTGAACAAACACGTGTCTGGAAGGGCCCTCCCCGTCGTAACTCGAGAATATACCCCAGGTTCGGGCCGCAACTCGAGAGAAAACATGAGACTTCCCGATGGCCGCGAGATGAGGCCCGATTCCCCTGCACTGCGTGCAGAGCAATTCCGTGTTCCACATAAAACGTGAAAGGAGCCTTGATTTCCTTGATGGCACTCCAGAGAAAACCCAAGATCACTGTCCCAAGTCTAGAGGGATCCTGAGGTCACTGTAGCAATACGAAAGGGCTCCGTGGAACCCAAATCAACTCGAGATGAGAGCTTAGTCCCTGGCTTCGACTCAAGAGGCACACAACCTTTCCACAAGCACCTCAAGAGGAGGCTTCTCTCAGCTACAGGTATGTGAGAGGGACCCTGAGTTTGTGGCCTCAAGTGGAATGGACACCGAGATGCTCTGACTCGAAGTAAGGCCGGATATCCATGCAGTGATTTGAATGCAGGCTCGTCTTGCATCTCCCAAGACGAATGGATGTCTGAATCCCCTGTGGAGACCACAGAGAAAGAACTAGTCCTCCCCCTCATCACGTCCGGAGGCCTCACATCCTTTGAAAATTCGAGAGGTCTGCAGAGATCAATGCTTCCAAAGGAGACGATGCCTGACTCCTCCTGAAAATGGATAGGAGTCCCAGGCTCACTGTGGCACGTGGAAAGGGACCCTGGGTCTCCCACCTCACGTGGAGTCGCGTCCCAATTGCCATGCCAAGACTCGAGGAGAATCCCGAGGTGTCCCTCGCACCTAGGCAGGAGTCCTGAAATCGCTGAACAAACACGTGTCTGGAAGGGCCCTCCCCATCGTAACTCGAGAATATACCCCAGATTACGACCGCAACTCTAATAAAACCATGAGACTTCCCCCTCGCCGCGAGATGAGGCCCGAATCCCCTGCACTGCGTGCAGAGCAATTCCGGTTTCCCCATCAAACGTGAAAGGATCTTTGATTTCCTGGATGGCACTCTAGACAAAACTCAAGATCACTGTCTCAAGTCTATAGGGATCCTGAGGTCCCTGTAGCAACAGCAAAGCGCTCTTGGACCCCAAATCAACTCGAGATGACAGCTTAGTCCCTGGCTTCGACTCAAGAGGAATACCAACTTTCCACAAGCACCTCAAGAGGAGGCTTCTCTCAGCTACAGGTATGTGAGAGGGACCCTGAGTTTGTGGCCTCAAGTGGAATGGACACCGAGATGCTCTGACAAGAGGTAGGACCGGATATCCCTGCAGTGAATTGAATGCAGGCTCCTCTTGCATCTCCCAAGACGTAGGGATGTCTGAATCCCCTGTGGAGACCACAGAGAAAGACCTAGTTCTCCGCCTCATCGCGACCGGAGGCCTCACATCTTTGAAAACTCGAGAGGTCCACGGAGATCAATGCTTCCAAAGGAGACGATGCCTGACTCCTCTTGAAAATGGATAGGATTCCCAGGATCCCTGTGGCACGTGGAAAGGGACCCTGTGTCTCCCGCCTCACGTGGAGACGCGTCCCAATTGCCATGCCAAGACTCGAGGAGAATCCCGAGGTGTCCCTCGCACCTAGGCAGGAGTCTTTACGTCGCTGAACAAACACGTGTCTGGAAGGGCCCTCCCCGTCGTAACTCGAGAATATACCCCGGGTTCCGGCCGCAACTCGAGAAAAACCATGAGACTTCCCCCTCGTTGCGAAATGAGGCCCGATTCCCATGCACTGCGAGCAGAGCAATTCCGTGTTCCACATCAAACGTGAAAGGATCCTTGATTTCCTTGATGGCACTCCAGAGAAAACCCAAGATCACTGTCTCAAGTCTAGAGGGATCCTGAGGTCACTGTAGCAATACGAAAGGGCTCCAAGGACCCCAAATCAGCTCGAGATGAGAGCTTAGTCCCTGGCTTCGACTCAAAAGGAATACCAAATTTCCACAAACACCTCATGAGGAGGCTTCTCTCAGCTACAGTTGTGTGAGAGGTACGCTGAGTTTCTGGCCTCAAGTTGAATGGACACTGAGATGCTCTGACTCGAAGTAAGGCCGGATATCCCTGCAGTGAATTGAACGTAGGCTCGTCTTGCATCTCCCAAGACGGAGGGATGTCTGAATCCCATGTGGAGACCACAGAGAAAGACCTAGATCTCCGGCTCATCGCGACCGGAGTCCTCACATACTTTGAAAACTCGAGAGGTCCGCGGAGATCAATGCTTCCACAGGTGATGATGCCTGACTCTTCTTGAAAATGGATAGGAGTCCCAGGATCCCTGTGTCACGTGGAAAGGGACACTGGGTCTCACGCATCACGTGGAGACGCGTCTCAATTGCCATGCCAAGACTCGAGGAGAATCCCGAAGTGTCCCTCGCACCTAGGCAGGTGTCCTGACGTCGCTGAACAAACACGTGTCTGGAAGGGCCCTCCCCGTCGTAACTCGAGAATATACCCCAGGTTCGGGCCGCAACTCAAGAAAAACCATGAGACTTCCCCCTCGCCGCAAGATGAGGCACGATTCCCCTGCACTGCATGCAGAGCAATTCCGTGTTCCACATCAAACTTGAAAGGAGCCTTGATTTCCTTGATGACACTCTAGAGAAAACCCAAGATCACTGTCTCAAGTCTAGAGGGATCCTGAGGTCAGTGGAGCAACACGAAAGGGCTCCGTGGACCCCAAATCAACTCGAGATGAGAGCTTAGTCCCTGGCTTCGACTCAAGAGGAATACCAACTTTCCACAAGCACTTCAAGAGGAGGCTTCTCTCAGTTACAGGTATGTGAGAGGGCCCCTGAGTTTGTGGCCTCAAGTGGAATGGACACCGAGATGCTCTGACTTGAAGTAAGGCAGGATATCCCTGCAGTGAATTGAATGCAGGCTCGTCTTGCATCTCCCAAGACGAAGGGATGTCTGAATCCCCTGTGGAGACCACAGAGAAAGAACTAGTCCTCCCCCTCATCGCGTCCGGAGGCCTCACATCCTTTGAAAACTCGAGAGGTCTGCAGAGATCAATGCTTCCAAAGGAGACGATGCCTGACTCCTCCTGAAAATGGATAGGAGTCCCAGGCTCACTGTGGCACGTGGAAAGGGACCCTGGGTCTCCCGCTTCACGTGGAGACGCGTCCCAATTGCCATGCCAAGACTCGAGGAGAATCCCGAGGTGTCCCTCGCACGTAGGCAGGAGTCCTGACGTGGCTGAACAAACACGTGTCTGGAAGGGCCCTCCCCATCGTAACTCGAGAATATACTCCAGATTACGACCGCAACTCTAATAAAACCATGAGACTTCCCCCTCGCCGCGAGATGAGGCCCGATTCCCCTGCACTGCGTGCAGAGCAATTCCGTTTTCCACATCAAACGTGAAAGGAGCTTTGATTTTCTTGATGGCACTCTAGACAAAACTCAAGATCACTGTCTCAAGTCTATAGGGATCCTGAGGTCCCTGTAGCAACAGCAAAGCGCTCTTCGACCCCAAATCAACTCGAGATGACAGCTTAGTCCCTGGCTTCGACTCAAGAGGAATACCAACTTTCCACAAGCACCTCAAGAGGAGGCTTCTCTCAGCTACAGGTATGTGAGAGGGACCCTGAGTTTGTGGCCTCAAGTGGAATGGACACCGAGATGCTCTGACAAGAGGTAGGACCGGACATCCCAGCAGTGAATTGAATGCAGGCTCCTCTTGCATCTCCCAAGACGTAGGGATGTCTGAATCCCCTGTGGAGACCACAGAGAAAGACCTAGTTCTCCACCTCATCGATACCGGAGGCCTCACATCTTTGAAAACTCGAGAGGTCCGCGGAGATCAATGCTTCCAAAGGAGACGATGCCTGACTCCTCTTGAAAATGGATAGGAGTCCCAGGATCCCTGTGGCACGTGGAAAGGGACCCTGTGTCTCCCGCCTCACGTGGAGACGCGTCCCAATTGCCATGCCAAGACTCGAGGAGAATCCCGAGATGTCCCTCGCACCTAGGCAGGAGTCCTGACGTCGCTGAACAAACACGTGTCTGGAAGGGCCCTCCCCGTCGTAACTCGAGAATATACCCCAGGATCCGGCCGCAACTCGAGAAAAACCATGAGACTTCCCCCTCGCCGCGAGATGAGGCCCGATTCCCCTGCACTGCGTGCAGAGCAATTCCGTGTTCCACATCAAACGTGAAAGGAGCCTTGATTTCCTTGATGGCACTCCAGAGAAAACCCAAAGTCACTGTCTCAAGTCTAGAGGGATCCTGAGGCCACTGTAGCAGCACGAAAGGGCTCCGTGGACCCCAAATCAACTCGAGATGAGAGCTTAGTCCCTGGCTTCAACTTAAGAGGAAAACCAAGTTTCCACAAGCACCTCAAGAGGAGGCTTCTCTCAGCTACAGGTATGTGAGAGGGCCCCTGAGTTTGTGGCCTCAAGTGGAATGGACACCGAGATGCTCTGACTCGAAGTAAGGCCGGATATCCCTGCAGTGAATTGAATGCAGGCTCGTCTTGCATCTCCCAAGACGAAGGGATGTCTGAATCCCCTGTGGAGACGACGGAGAAAGACCTAGTCCTCCGCCTCATCGCGAGCGGAGGCCTCACATCCTTTGAAAACTCGAGAGGTCTGCGGAGGTCAATGCTTCCAAAGGAGACGATGCCTGACTCTTCTTGAAAATGGATAGGAGTCCCAGGATTCCTGTGGCACGTGCAAAGGGACCCTGGGTCTCCCGCCTCACGAGGAGACGCGTCCCAACTGCCATGCCAAGACTCGAGGAGAATCCCGAGGTGTCCCTCGCACCTAGGCAGGAGTCCTGACGTCGCTGAACAAACACGTGTCTGGAAGGGCCCTCCCCGTCGTAACTCGAGAATATACCCCAGGTTCCGGCCGCAACTCGTGCAAAACCATGAGAATTCCCCCTCGCCTCGAGATGAGGCCCGATTCCCCTGCACTGCGTGCAGACCAATTCCGTGTTCCACATCAAACGTGAAAGGAGCCTTGATTTCCTTGATGGCACTCCAGAGAAAACCCAAGATCACTGTCTCAAGTCTAGAGGGATCCTGAGGTCACTGGGGCAACACGAAAGGGCTCCGTGGACCCCAAATCAACTCGAGATGAGAGCTTAGTCCCGGGCTTCGACTCAAGAGGAATACCAACTTTCCACAAGCACCTCAAGAGGAGGCTTCTCTTAGCTACAGGTATGTGAGAGGGACCCTGAGTTTGTGGCCTCACGTGGAATGGACACCGAGATGCTCTGACTCGAAGTAAGTCCGGATATCCCTGCAGTGAAGTGAATGCAGGCTCGTCTTGCATCTCCAAAGACGAAGGGATGTCTGAATCCCCTGTGGAGACCACAGAGAAAGACCTCATTCTCCGCCTCATCGCGACCGGAGGCCTCACATCCTTTGAAAACTCGAGAGGTCCGCGCAGATCAATGCTTCCAAAGGAGACGATGCCTGACTCCTCTTGAAAATGGATAGGAGTCCCAGGATCCCTGTGGCACGTGGAAAGGGACCCTGGGTCTCCCGCCTCACGTGGAGATGCGTCCCAATTGCCATGCCAAGACTCGAGGAGAATCCCGAGGTGTCCCTCGCACCTAGGCCCGAGTCCAGACGTCGCTGAACAAACACTTGTCTGGAAGGGCCCTGCGCGTTGTAACTTGAGAATATACCCCAGGTTTCGGCCGCAACTCGAGAAAAACCATGAGATTTCCCCCTAGCTGCGAGATGAGGCCGGATTCCCTTGCACTGCTTGCAGACCAATTCCGTCTTACACATCAAACGTGAAAGGAGCCTTGATTTCCTTGATGGCACTCCAGAGAAAACCGAAGATCACTGTCTCAAGTCTAGAGGGATCTTGAGGTTACTGGAGCAAGACGAAAGGGCTCCATGGACCCCAAATCAACTAGAGATGAGAGCATCGTCGCTGGCTTCGACTCAAGAGCAATACCAACTTTCCACAAGCACCTAAAGAGGAGGCTTTTCTCAGCTACAGGTATGTGAGAGGGACCCTGAGTTTGTGGCCTCAAGTGGAATGGACACAGAGATGCTCTGACTCGAAGTAAGGCCGGAAATCCCTGCAGTGAATTGAATGCAGGCTCGTCTTGCATCTCCCAAGACGGAGGGATGTCTGAATCCCCTGTGTAGACCTCAGAGAAAGACCTAGTTCTCAGCCTCATGGCGACCGGAGGCCTCACATCCTTTGAAAACTCGAGAGGTCCGCGGAGATCAATGCTTCTAAAGGAGACGATGCCTGACTCCTCTTGAAAATGGATAGGAGTCCCAGGATGCATGTGGCTCGTGGAAAGGGAACCTGGGTCTGCTGCCTCACGTGGAGACACGTCCCAATTGCCATGCCAAGACTCGAGGAGAATCCTGAGGTGTCCCTCGCACCTTGGCAGGAGTCCTGACGTCGCTGAACAAACACGTGTCTGGAAGGGCCCTCCCCGTCGTAACTCGAGAATATACCCCAGGTTCGGGCCGCAACTCGAGAGAAAACATGAGACTTCCCGATGGCCGCGAGATGAGGCCCGATTCCCCTGCACTGCGTGCAGAGCAATTCCGTGTTCCACATCAAACGTGAAAGGAGCCTTGATTTCCTTGATGGCACTCCAGAGAAAACCCAAGATCACTGTCCCAAGTCTAGAGGGATCCTGAGGTCACTGTAGCAATACGAAAGGGCTCCGTGGAACCCAAATCAACTCGAGATGAGAGCTTAGTCCCTGGCTTCGACTCAAGAGGCACACAACCTTTCCACAAGCACCTCAAGAGGAGGCTTCTCTCAGCTACAGGTATGTGAGAGGGACCCTGAGTTTGTGGCCTCACGTGGAATGGACACCGAGATGCTCTGACTCGAAGTAACGCCGGATATCCTTGCAGTGAATTGAATGCAGGCTCGTCTTGCATCTCCCAAGACGAAGGGATGTCTGAATCCCCTGTGGAGACCACAGAGAAAGACCTTGTTCTCCGCCTCATCCCGACCGGAGGCCTCACATCTTTTGAAAACTCGAGAGGTCCGCGTAGGTCAATGCTTCCAAAGGACATGATGCCTGACTCCTCTTGAAAATGGATAGGAGTCCCAGGATCCCTGTGGCACGTGGAAAGGGACCCTGGGTCTCCCGCCTCACATGGAGTCGCGTTCCAATTGCCATGCCAAGACTCGAGGAGAATCCCTAGGTGTCCTTCGCACCTAGGCAGGAGTCCTGACGTCGCTGAACAAACACGTGTCTGGAAGGGCCCTCCCCGTCGTAACTCGGGAATATACCCCAGGTTCTGGCCGCAACTCGAGAAAACCCATGAGACTTCCCCCTCGCCGCGAGATGAGGCCCTATTCTCCTGTACTGCGTGCAGAGCAGTTCCGTGTTCCACATCAAACTTGAAAGGAGCCTTGATTTCCTTGATGGCACTCCAGAGAAAACCCAAGATCACTGTCTCAAGTCTAGAGGGATGCTGAGGTCACTGTAGCAACACAGAAGGGCTCCGTGGACCCCAAATCAACTCGAGATGAGAGCTTAGTCCCTGGCTTCAACTCAAGAGGAATACCAAGTTTCCACAAGCACCTTTAGAGGCGGCTTCTCTCAGCTACATGTATATGAGAGGAACACTAATTTTGTGGCCTCAAGTGGAATGGACAACGAGATGCTCTGACTCGAAGTAAGGCCGGATATCCCTGCAGGGAATTGACTGCAGGCTCGTCTTGCATCTCCCATGAAAAGAGATGTCTGAATCCCCTGTGCAGACCACAGAGAAAGACCTAGTTCTCTGCCTCATCGCGACTGGAGGCCTCACATCCTTTGAAAACTCGAGAGGTCCGCGGAGATCAATGCTTCCAAAGGAGACGATGCCTAAGTCCTCTTGAAAATGGATAGGAGTCCCAGGATCACTGTGGCATGTGGAAAGGGACACTGGGTCTCCCGACTCACGTGGAGACACGTCCCAATTGCCATGCAAAGACTCGAGGAGAATCCCGGGTGTCCATCCCACCTAGGCAGGAGTCCTGACGTCGCTGAACAAACACGTGTCTGGAAGGGCCCTCCCCGTCGTAACTCGGGAATATACCCCAGGTTCGGTCCGCAACTCTGGAAAAGCCGTGAGACTTCCCCATCGCCGCGAGATGAGGCCCGATTCCCCTGCACTGCGTGTAGAGCAGTTCCGTGTTCCACATCAAACGTGAAAGGAGCCTTGATTTCCTTGATGGCACTCCAGAGAAAACCCAAGATCACTGCCTCAAGTCTAGAGGGATCCTGAGGTCACTGGAGCAACACGAAAGGGCTCAGTGGACCACAAATCAACTCGAGATGAGAGCTTAGTCCCTGGCTTCGACTCAAGAGGAATTCCACCTTTCCATAAGCACCTCAAGAGGAGGCTTCTCTCAGCTACAGGTATGTGAGAGGGACCCTGAGTTGGTGGCCTCAAGTGGAATGGACACCGAGATGCCCTGACTAGAAGTAAGGCAGGATATCCCTGCAGTGAATTGAGTGCAGTCTCGTCTTGCATCTCCCAAGACGAAGGGATGTCTGAATCCCCTGTGGAGACCACAGAGAAAGACCTAGTTCTCCGCCTCATCGCGACGGGATGCCTCACATCCTTTGAAAACTCGAGAGGTCCGCGGAGGTCAATGCTTCCAAAGGAGACGATGCCTAACTCCTCTTGAAAATGGATAGGAGTCCCAGGATCCCTGTGGCACGTGGAAAGGGACCCTGGGATTCCCGCCTCACATGGAGAGGCGTCCCAATTGCCATGCCAAGACTCGAGGAGAATCCCGGGTGTCCATCCCACCTAGGCAGGAGTCCTGACTTCGCTGAATAAACACGTGTCTGGAAGGGCCCTCCCCGTCGTAACTCGAGAATATACCCCAGGTTCCGGCCGCAAATCGAGAAAAACCATGAGACTTCCCCCTCCCCACGAGATGAGGCCCAATTCTACTGCACTGCGTGCAGAGCAGTTCCGTGTTCCACATCAAACTTGAAAGGAGCCTTGATTTCCTTGATGGTACTCCAGAGAAAACCCAAGATCACTGTCTCAAGTCTAGAGGGATCCTGAGGTCACTGGAGCAACACGAAAGGGCTCCGTGGACCCCAAATCAACTCGAGATGAGAGCTTAGTCCCTGGCTTCGACTCAAGAGGAATACCAACTTTGCACAAGCACCTCAAGAGGAGGCTTCTCTCAGCTACAGGTATGTGAGAGGGACCCTGAGTTTGTGGCCTTAAGTGGAATGGACACCGAGATGCTCTGACTCGAAGTAAGGCCGGATATCCCTGCAGTGAATTGAATTCAGGCTCGTCTTGCATCTCCCAAGACGAAGGGATGTCTGAATCCCCTGTGGAGACCACAGAGAAAGACCTAGTCCTCCGCCTCATCGAGACCAGAGGCCTCACATCCTTTGAAAACTCGCGAGGTCCGCGGAGATCAAAGCTTCCAAAGAAGACAATGCCTGACTACTCTTGAAAATGGATAGGAGTCCCAGGATCCCTGTGGCACGTGGAAAGGGACACTGGGTCTCCCGCCTCAGGTGGATACGCGTCCCAATTGCCATGCCAAGACTCGAGGAGAATCCCGAGGTGTCCCTCGCACCTAGGCAGGAGTCCTGACGTCGCTGAACAAACACGTGTCTAGAAGGTCCCTCCCCGTCGTAACTCGAGAATATACCCCAGGTTCCGGCCGCAACTCGAGAAAAACCATGAGACTTCCCCCTCGCCGCGAGATGAGACCCGATGCCCCTGCACTGCGTGCAGAGAAATTCCGTGTTCCACATCAAACGTGAAAGGAGCCTTGATTTCCTTGATGGCACTCCAGAGAAAACCCAAGATCACTGTCTCAAGTCTAGAGGGATCCTAAGGTCACTGGAGCAACACGAAAGTTCTCCGTGGACCCCAAATCAACTCGAGATGAGAGCTTAGTCCCTGGCTTCGACTCAAGAGGAATACCAACTTTCCACAAGCACCTCAAGAGGAGTCTTCTCTCAGCTACAGGTATGTGAGAGGGACCCTGAGTTTGTGGCCTCAAGTGGAATGGACACCGAGATGTTCTGACTCGAAATAAGGCTGGATATCCCTGCAGTGAATTGAATGCAGGCTCGTCTTGCATCTCCCAAGACGAAGGGATGTCCGAATCCCCTGTGGAGACCACAGAGAAAGACCTAGTCCTCCACCTCAAGGCAACCGGAGGCCTCACATCCTTTGAAAACTGGAGAGGTCCGCAGAGATCAATACTTCCGAAGGAGACGATGCCTGACTCCTCTTGAAAATGGATAGGAGTCCCAGGATCCCTGTGGCACGTGGAAAGGGCCCCTGGGTCTCCCGCTTCACGTGGAGACGCGTCCCACTTGCCATGCCAAGACTCGAGGCGAATCCCGAAGTGTCCCTCGCACCTAGGCAGGAGTCCTGACGTCGCTGAACAAACACGTGTCTGGAAGGGCCCTCCCCGTCGTAACTCGAGAATATACCCCAGGTTCCGGCCGCAACTCGAGAAAAACCATGAGACTTCAACTTCGCCGCGAGATTAGGCCCGATTCCCCTGCACTGTGTGCAGAGCAATTCCGTTTTCCACATCAAACGTGAAAGGAGCCTTGATTTCCTTGATGGCACTCCAGAGAATACCCAAGTTCACTGTCTCAAGTCTAGAGGGATCCTGAAGTCACTGGAGCAACACTAAATGGCTCCGTGGACCACAAATCAACTCGAGATGAAAGCTTAGAACCTGGCTTCGACACAAGAGGAATCCCAACTTTCCACAAGCACCTCAAGAGGAGGCTTCTCTCAGCTACAGGTATGTGAGAGGGACCCTGAGTTTGTTGCCTCAAGTGGAATGGACACCGAGATGCTCTGACTCGAAGTAAGGCCGGATATCCCTGCAGTGAATTGAATGCAGGCTCGTCTTGCATCTCCCAAGACGAAGGGATGTCTGAATCCCCTGTGGAGATGACAGAGAAAGACCGAGTTCTCCGCCTCATCGCGAGCGGAGGCCTCACATCCTTTGAAAACTCGAGAGGTCCGCGGAGATCAATGCTTCCAAAGGAGACGATGGCTGACTCCTTTGAAAATGGATAGGAGTCCCAGGATCCCTGTGGCACGTGGAAAGGGACCCTGGGTCTCCCGCCTCACGTGGAGACGCCTCCCAATTGCCATGCCAAGACTCGAGGAGAATCCCGAGGTGTCCCTCGCACCTAGGCAGGAGTCCTGACGTCTCTGAACAAACACGTGTCTGGAAGCGCCCTCCCCGTCGTAACTCGAGAATATACCCCAGGTTCCGGCCGCAACTCGAGAAAAACCATGAGACTTCCCCCTCGCCGCGAGATGAGCCCCGATTCCCCTGGACTGCATGCAGAGCAATTCCGTGTTCCACATCAAACGTGAAATTAGCCTTGATTTCCTTGATGGCACTCCAGAGAAAACCCAAGATCACTGTCTCAATTCTAGAGGGATCCTGAGGTCACTGGAGTAACATGAATGGGCTCCGTGGACCCCATATCAACTCGAGATGAGAGCTTAGTCCCTGGCTTCGACTCAAGAGGAATACCAACTTTCCACAAGCACCTCCAGAGGAGGTTTCTCTCAGCTACAGGTATGTGAGAGGGACCCTGAGTTTGTGGCCTCAAGTGGAATGGACACCGAGATGCTCTGACTCGAAGTAAGGCCGGATATCCCTGCAGTGAATTGAATGCAGGCTCGTCTTGCATCTCCCAAGACGAAGGGATATCTGAATCCGCTGTGGAGACCACAGAGAAAGACCTAGTCCTCCGCCTCATCGCGACCGGAGGCCTCACATCCTTTGAAAACTCGAGAGGTCCGCGGAGATCAATGCTTCCAAAGAGACGATGCCTGACTCCTCTTGAAAATGGATAGGAGTCCCAGGATCCCTGTGGCACGTGGAAAGGGACCCTGGGTCTCCCGCCTCACGTGGAGACGCGTCCCAGTTGCCGTGCCAAGACTCGAGGAGAATCCCGAGGTGTCCCTCGCACCTAGGCAGGAGTCCTGACGTCGCTGAACAAACACGTGTCTGAAGGGCCCTCTCCGTCGTAACTCGAGAATATACCAAAGGTTCCAGCCGCAACTCGAGAAAAAACATGAGAATTCCCCCTCGCCGCGAGTTGGGGCCCGATTCCCCTGCACTGCATGCCGAGCAATTCCGGGTTCCACATCAAACGTGAAAGGAGACTTGATTTCCTTGATGGCACTCCAGAGAAAACCGAAGATCACTGTCACAAGTCTAGAGGGATCCTGAGGTCACTGGAGCAACACGAAAGGGCTCCGTGGACCCCAAATCAACTCGAGATGAGAGCTTAGTCCCTGGCTTCGACTCAAGAGGAATACCAACTTTCCACAAGCACCTCAAGAGGAGGCTTCTCTCAGCTACAGGTATGTGAGAGGGACCCTGAGTTTGTGGCTTCAAGTGGAATGGACACCGAGATGCTCTGACTCGAAGTAAGGCCGGATATCCCTGCAGTAAATTGAATGCAGGCTCGTCTTGCATCTCCCAAGACGAAGGGATGTCTGAATCCGCTCTGGAGACCACAGAGAAAGACCTAGTCCTCCGCCTCATCGCGACTGGCGGCCTCACATCCTTTGAAAACTCAAGAGGTCCGCGGAGATCAATGCTTCCACAGGAGAAGATGCCTGACTCCTCTTGAAAATGAATAGGAGTCCCAGGATCCCTGTGGCACGTGGAAAGGGACACTGTGTCTCCCGCTTCACGTGGAGACGCGTCCCAATTGCCATGCCAAGACTCGAGGAGAATCCCGAGGTGTCCCTCGCACCTAGGCAGGAGTCCTGACGTCGCTGAACAAACACATGTCTGGAAGGGCCCTCCCCGTCGTAACTCGAGAATATACCCCAGGTTCCGGCCGCAACTCGAGAAAAACCATGAGACTTCCCACTCGCCGCGAGATGAGGCCTGATTCCCCTGCACTGCGTGCAGAGCAATTCCGTGTTCCACATCAAACGTGAAAGGAGCCTTGATTTCCTTGATGGCACTCCAGAGAAAACCCAAGATCACTGCCTCAAGTCTAGAGCGATCCTGAGGTCACTGGATCAACAAGAAAGGGCTCCGTGGACCCCAAATCAACTCGAGATGAGAGCTTAGTCCCTGGCTTCGACTCAAGAGGAATACCAACTTTCCACAAGCACCTCAAGAGGAGGCTTCTCTCAGCTACAGGTATGTGAGAGGGACCCTGAGTTTGTGGCCTCAAGTGGAATGGACACCGAGATGCTCTGACTCGAAGTAAGGCCGGATATCCCTGCAGTGAATTGAATGCAGGCTCGTCTTGCATCTCCCAAGAGGAAGGGATGTCTGAATCCCCTGTGGAGACCACAGAGAAAGACCTAATTTTCCGCCTCATCGCGACCGGAGGCCTCACATCCTTTGAAAATTCGAGAGGACTGCGGAGATCAATGCTTCCAAAGGAGACGATGCCTGACTCCTCTTGAAAATGGATAGGAGTCCCAGGATCCCTGTGGCACGTGGAAAGGGACACTGGGTCTCCCGCCTCACGTGGAGACGCGTCCCAATTGCCATGCCAAGACTCGAGGAGAATCCCGAGGTGTCCCTCGCACCTAGGCAGGAGTCCTGACGTCGCTGAACAAACACGTGTCTAGAAGGTCCCTCCCCGTCGTAACTCGAGAATATACCCCAGGTTCCGGCCGCAACTCGAGAAAAACCGTGAGACTTCCCCCTCGCCGCGAGATGAGACCCGATGCCCCTGCACTACGTGCAGAGAAATTCCGTGTTCCACATCAAACGTGAAAGGAGCCTTGATTTCCTTGATGGCACTCCAGAGAAAACCCAAGTACACTGTCTCAAGTCTAGAGGGATCCTGAGGTCACTGGAGCAACACGAAAGGGCTCCGTGGACAACAAATCAACTCGAGATGAGAGCTTAGTCCCTGGCTTCGACTCAAGAGGAATACCAACTTTCCACAAGCACCTCAAGAGGAGGCTTCTCTCAGCTACAGGTATGTGAGAGGGACCCTGAGTTTGTGGCCTCAAGTGGAATGGACACCGAGATGCTCTGACTCGAAGTAAGGCCGGATATCCCTGCAGTGAATTGAATGCAGGCTCGTCTTGCATCTCCCAAGACGAAGGGATGTCTGAATCCCCTGTGGAGATGACAAAGAAAGACCGAGGTCTCCGCCTCATCGCGAGCGGAGGCCTCACATTTTTGAAAACTCGAGAGGTCCGTGGAGATCAATGCTTCCAAAGGAGACGATGCCTGACTCCTCTTGAAAATGGATAGGAGTCCCAGGATCCCTGTGGCACGTGGAAAGGGACCCTGGGTCTCCCGCCTCACGTGGAGACGCGTCCCAATTGCCATGCCAAGACTCGAGGAGAATCCCGAGGTGTCCCTCGCACCTAGGCAGGAGTCCTGACGTCGCTGACCAAACACGTGTCTGGAAGGGCCCTCTCCGTCGTAACTCGAGAATATACCCAAGGTTCCAGCCGCAACTCGAGAAAAACCATGAGACTTCCCCCTCGCCGCGACATGAGGCCCGATTCCCCTGGACTGCGTGCAGAGCAATTCCGTGTTCCACATCAAACGTGAAAGGAGACTTGATTTCCTTGATGGCACTCCAGAGAAAACCCAAGATCACTGTCACAAGTCTAGAGGGATTCTGAGGTCACTGGAGCAACATGAAATTTCTCCGTGGACCCCAAATCAACTCGAGGTGAGAGCATAGTCCCTGGCTTCGACTCAAGTGGAATACCAACTTTCCACAAGCACCTCAAGAGGAGGCTTCTCTCAGCTACAGGTATGTGAGAGGGACGCTGAGTTTGTGGCTTCAAGTGGAATGGACACCGAGATGCTCTGACTCGAAGTAAGGCCGGATATCCCTGCAGTGAATTGAATGCAGGCTCGTCTTGCATCTCCCAAGACGAAGGGATGTCTGAATCCGCTCTGGAGACCACAGAGAAAGACCTAGTCCTCTGCCTCATCGCGACCGGCGGCCTCACATCCTTTGAAAACTCAAGAGGTCCGCGG
This sequence comes from Dama dama, assembly GCF_033118175.1. NCBI lineage: Eukaryota > Metazoa > Chordata > Mammalia > Artiodactyla > Cervidae > Dama > Dama dama. Next base: position 119,950 of record NW_026871022.1, on the reverse strand, counting down.
AGATCAATGCTTCCACAGGAGAAGATGCCTGACTCCTCTTGAAAATGAATAGGAGTCCCAGGATCCCTGTGGCACGTGGAAAGGGACCCTGGGTCTCCCGTTTCAGGTGGAGATGCATCCCAATTGCCAAGCCAAGACTCGAGGAGAATCCCGAGGTGTCCCTCGCACCTAGGCAGGAGTCCTGACGTCGCTGAACAAACACGTGTCTGGAAGGGCCCTCCCCGTCGTAACTCGTGAATATACCCTAGGTTCCGGCCGCAACTCAAGAAAAACCATGAGACTTCCCCCTCGCCGCGAGATGAGGCCCGATTCCCCTGCACTGAATGCAGAGCAATTCTGTTTTCCCCATCAAACGTGAAAGGAGCCTTGATTTCCTTGATGGCACTCCAGAGAAAACCCAAGTACACTGTCTCAAGTCTAGAGGGATCCTGAGGTCACTGGAGCAACAGGAAAGGGCTCCGTGGACAACAAATCAACTCGAGATGAGAGCTTAGTCCCTGGCTTCGACTCAAGAGGAATACCAAGTTTCCACAAGCACCTCAAGAGGAGGCTTCTCTCAGCTACAGGTATGTGCGAGGGACCCTGAGTTTGTGGCCTCAAGTGGAATGGACACCGAGATGCTCTGACTCGAAGTAAGGCCGGATATCCCTGCAGTGAATTGAATGCAGGCTCGTCTTGCATCTCCCAAGACGAAGGGATGTCTGAATCCCCTGTGGAGATGACAGAGAAAGACCGAGTTCTCCGCCTCATCGCGAGCGGAGGCCTCACATCCTTTGAAAACTCGAGAGGTCCGCGGAGATCAATGCTTCCAAAGGAGACGATGGCTGACTCCTTTGAAAATGGATAGGAGTCCCAGGATCCCTGTGGCACGTGGAAAGGGACCCTGGGTCTCCCGCCTCACGTGGAGACGCGTCCCAATTGCCATGCCAAGACTCGAGGAGAATCCCGAGGTGTCCCTCGCACCTAGGCAGGAGTCCTGACGTCGCTGAACAAACACATGTCTGGAAGGGCCCTCCCCGTCGTAACTCGAGAATATACCCAAGGTTCCGGCCGCAACTCGAGAAAAACCATGAGACTTCCCCCTCGCCGCGAGATGAGACCCGATTCCCCTGCACTGCGTGCAGAGCAATTCCGTGTTCCACATCCAACGTGAAAGGAGCCTTGATTTTCTTGATGGCACTCCAGAGAAAACCCAAGATCACTGTCTCAAGTCTAGAGGGATCCTGAGGTCACTGTAGCAACACAAAAGGGCTCCGTGGACAACAAATCAACTCGAGATGAGAGTTTTTCCCTGGCTTCGACTCAAGAGGAATACCCACTTTTCACAAGCACCTCAAGAAGAGGCTTCTCTCAGCTACAGGTATGTGAGAGGGACCCTGAGTTTGTGGCCTCAAGTGGAATGGACACCGAGATGCTCTGACTCGAAGTAAGGCCAGATATCCCTGCAGTGAATTGAATGCAGGCTCGTCTTGCATCTCCCAAGACGAAGGGATGTCTGAATCCCCTGTGGAGACCACAGAGAAAGACCTAGTCCTCCGCCTCATCGAGACTGGAGGCCTCACATCCTATGAAAACTCGAGAGGTCCGTGGAGATCAATGCTTCCAAAGAAGACAATGCCTGACTACTCTTGAAAATGGATAGGAGTCCCAGGATCCCTGTGGCACGTGGAAAGGGACACTGGGTCTCCCGCCTCACGTGGATACGCGTCCCAATTGCCATGCCAAGACTCGAGGAGAATCCCGAGGTGTCCCTCGCACCTAGGCAGGAGTCCTGACGTCGCTGAACAAACACGTGTCTAGAAGGACCCTCCCCGTCGTAACTCGAGAATATACCCCAGGTTCCGGCCGCAACTCGAGAAAAACCATGAGACTTCCCCCTCGCCGCGAGATGAGACCCGATGCCCCTGCACTACGTGCAGAGAAATTCCGTGTTCCACATCAAACGTGAAAGGAGCCTTGATTTCCTTGATGGCACTCCAGAGAAAACCCAAGATCACTGTCTCAAGTCTAGAGGGATCCTAAGGTCACTGGAGCAACATGAAAGTTCTCCGTGGACCCCAAATCAACTCGAGATGAGAGCTTAGTCCCTGGCTTCGACTCAAGAGGAATACCAACTTTCCACAAGCACCTCAAGAGGAGGCTTCTCTCAGCTAAAGGTATGTGAGAGGGACCCTGAGTTTGTGGCCTCAAGTGGAATGGACACCGAGTAGCTCTGACTCGAAATAAGGCTGGATATCCCTGCAGTGAATTGAATGCAGGCTCGTCTTGCATCTCCCAAGACGAAGGGGTGTCCGAATCCCCTGTGGAGACCACAGAGAAAGACCTAGTCCACTACCTCAAGGCAACCGGAGGCCTCATATCCTTTGAAAACTCGAGAGGTCCGCGGAGATCAATACTTCCGAAGGAGACGATGCCTGACTCCTCTTGAAAATGGATAGGAGTCCCAGGATCCCTGTGGCACGTGGAAAGGGCCCCTGGGTCTCCCGCCTCACGTGGAGATGCGTCCCAATTGCCATGCCAAGACTCGAGGAGAATCCCGAGGTGTCCCTCGCACCTAGGCAGGAGTCCTGACGTCACAGAACAAACACGTGTCTGGAAGGGCCCTCCCCGTCGGAACTCGAGAATATACCCCAAGTTCCGGCCGCAACTCGAGAAAAACCATGAGACGTCCCCCTCGCCGCTGGATGAGGCCCGATTCTCCTGCACTGCGAGCAGAGCAATTCCGTGTTTCACATCAAACGTGAAAGGAGCCTTGATTTCCTTGATGGCACTCCAGAGAAAACCCAAGATCACTGTCTCAAGTCTAGAGGGATCCTGAGGTCACTGGAGCAACACGAAAGGGCTCCATGGACCCCAAATCAACTCGAGATGAGAGCTTAGTCCCTGGCTTCGACTTAAGAGGAATACCAACTTTCCACAAGCACCTCAAGAGGAGGCTTCTCTCAGCTACAGGTATGTGAGAGGGACCCTGAATTTGTGGCCTCAAGTGGAATGGACACCGAGATGCTCTGACTCGAAGTAAGGCTGGATATCACTGCAGTGAATTTAATGCAGGCTAGTCTTGCATCTCCCAAGACGAAGGGATGTCTGAATCCCCTGTGGAGACGACAGAGAAAGAACTAGTCCTCCGACTCATCGCGTCCGGAGGCCTCACATCCTTTGAAAACTCGAGAGGTCCGCGGAGATCAATGCTTCCAAAGGAGACGATGCCTGACTCTTCTTGAAAATGGATAGGAGTCCCAGGATCCCTGTGGCACGTGGAAAGGGACCCTGGGTCTCCCGCCTCACGTGGAGACGCGTCCCAATTGCCATGCCAAGACTCGAGGAGAATCCCGAGGTGTCCCTCGCACCTAGGCAGGAGTCCTGACATCGCTGAACAAACATGTGTCTGGAAGGGCCCTCCCCGTCGTAACTCGAGAATATACCCCAGGTTCTGGCCGCAACTCGAGAAAAACCATGAGATTTCCCCTTCACTGCGAGATGAGGCCCGATTCCCCTGCACTGCGTGCAGAGCTATTCCGTGTTCCACATCAAACCTGAAAGGAGCCTTGATTTCCTTGATGGCACTCCAGAGAAAACCCAAGATCACGGTTTCAAGTCTGGAGGGATCCTGAGGTCACTGGAGCAACACGAAAGGGCTCCATGGACCCCAAATCAACTCGAGATAAGAGCTTAGTCCCTGGCTTAGACTCAAGAGGAATACCAACTTTCCACAAGCACCTCAAGAGGAGGCTTCTCTCAGCTACAGGTATGTGAGGGGCCCCTGAGTTTGTGGCCTCAAATGGAATGGACACCGAGATGCTCTGACTCGAAGTAAGGCCGGATATCCCTGCAGTGAATTGAATGCAGGCTCGTCTTGCATCTCCCAAGACGAAGGGATGTCTGAATCCACTGTGGAGACCACAGAGAAAGACCTAATTCTCCGCCTAATCGCGAGCGGGGGCCTCACATCCTTTGAAAACTCGAGAGGTCCGCGGAGATCAATGCTTCCAAAGGAGACGATGCCTGACTCCTCTTGAAAATGGATAGGAGTCCCAGGATCCCTGTGGCACGTGGAAAGGGACCCTGGGTCTCCCGCCTCACGTGGAGACGCGTCCCAATTGCCATGCCAAGACTCGAGGAGAATCCCGAGGTGTCCCTCGCACCTAGGCAGGAGTCCTGACGTCTCTGAACAAACACGTGTCTGGAAGGAACCTCCCCGTCGTAACTCGAGAATATACCCCAGGTTCCGGCCGCAACTCGAGAAAAACCATGAGACTTTCCCCTCGGCGCGAGATGAGGCCCGATTCCCCTGCAATGCGTGCAGCGCAATTCCGTGTTCCACATCAAACGTGAAAGGAGCCTTGATTTCCTTGATGGCACTCCAGAGAAAACCCAAGATCACTGTCTCAAGTCTAGAGGGATCCTGAGGTCACTGGAGCAACACAAAAGGGCTCCATGGACCCCAAATCAACGCGAGATGAGAGCTTAGTCCCTGGCTTAGATTCAAGAGGAATACCAACTTTCCACAAACACCTCAAGAGGAGGCTTCTCTCAACTACAGGTATGTGAGAGGTACCCTGAGTTTGTGGCCTCAAGTGGAATCGACACCGAGATGCTCTGACTCGAAGTAAGGCCGGATATCCCTGCAGTGAATTGAATGCAGGCTCCTCTTGCATCTCCCAAGATGAAGGGATGTCTGAATCCCCTGTGGAGACCACAGAGAAAGACCTAGTTCTCCGCCTCCTCGCGACCGGAGGCCTCACATCCTTTGAAAACTCAAGAGGTCCGCGGAGATCAATGCTTCCAAAGGAGACGATGCCTGACTCCTCTTGAAAATGGATAGGAGTCCCAGGATCCCTGTGTCACCTGGAAAGGGACCCTGGGTCTCCCGCCTCATGTGGAGACGCGTCCCAATTGCCATGCCAAGACTCGAGGAGAATCCCGAGGTGTCCCTCGCACCTAGGCAGGAGTCCTGACGTCGCTGAACAAACACGTGTCTGGAAGGACCCTCCCCGTCGAAACTCGAGATTATACCGCCGGTTCTGGCTGCAACTCGAGAAAAACCATGAGATTTTCCCCTCGCCGCGAGTTGAGGCCCGATTCCCCTGCACTGCATGCAGCGCAATTCCGTGTTCCACATCAAACGTGAAAGGAGACTTGATTTCCTTGATGGCACTCCAGAGAAAACCCAAGGTCACTGTCTCAAGTCTAGAGGGATCCTGACGTCACTGGAGCAACACGAAAGGGCTCTGTGGACCACAAATCAACTCGAGATGAGAGCTTAGTCCCTGGCTTCGACTCAAGAGGAATACCAACTTTCCACAAGCACCTCAAGAGGAGGCTTCTCTCAGCTACAGGTATGTGAGAGGGCCCCTGAGTTTGTTGCCTCAAGTGGAACGGACACCGAGATGCTCTGACTCGAAGTAAGGCCAGATATCCCTGCAGTGAATTGAATGCAGGCTTGTCTTGCATCTCCCAAGAAAAAGGGATGTCTGAATCCCCTGTGGAGGTGACAGAGAAAGACCGAGTTCTCCGCCTCATCGCGAGCGGAAGCCTGACATCCTTTGAAAACTCGAGAGGTCCGCGGAGATCAATGCTTCCAAAGGAGACGATGCCTGACTCCTCTTGAAAATGGATAGGAGTCCCAGGATCCCTGTGGCACGTGCAAAGGGACCCTGGGTCTCCTGCCTCACGTGGAGACGAGTCCCCATTTCCATGCCAAGACTCGAGGAGAATCCCCAAGTGTCCCTCGCACCTAGGCAGGAGTCCTGACGTCGCTGAACAAACACGTTTCTGGAAGGGCCCTCCACGTCGTAACTCGAGAATATACCCCAGGTTCCGGCCGCACCTCGAGAAAAACCATGAGACTTCCCCCTCGCCGCGAGATGAGGCCCGATTCCCCTGCAATGCGTGCAGAGCAATTCCGTATTCCACATCAAACGTGAAAGGAGCCTTGATTTCCTTGATGGCACACCAGAGAAAAACCAAGATCACTGTCTCAAGTCTAGAGGGATCCTGAGGTCACTGGAGCAACACGAAATTTCTCCGTGGACCCCAAATCAACTCGAGATGAGAGCTTAGTCCCTGGCTTCGACTCAAGAGGAATACCAACTTTCCAAGAGCACATCAAGAGGAGGCTTCTCTCAGCTACATGTATGTGAGAGGGAAACGGAGATTGTGGCCTCAAGTGGAATGGACACCGAGATGCTCTGACTCGAAGTAAGGCCGGATATCCCTGCAGTGAATTGAATGCACGCTCGTCTTGCATCTCCCAAGACGAAGGGATGTCTGAATCATCTGTGGAGACCACAGAGAAAGACCTAGTTCTCCGCCTCATCGTGATCGGAGGCCTCACATCCTTTGAAAACTCGAGAGGTCCGCGGAGATCAATGCTTCCAAAGGAGACGATGCCTGACTCCTCTTAAAAATGGATAGGAGTCCCAGGATCCCTGTGGCACTTGGAACGGGTCCCTGGGTCTCCCGCCTCACCTGGAGACGCGTCCCAATTGCCATGCCAAGACTCGAGGAGAATCCCGAAATGTCCTTCCAACCTAGGCAGGAGTCCTGACGTCGCTGAACAAACTCAGGTCTGGAAGGGCTCTCCCCGTTGTAACTCGAGAATATACCACAGGTTCCAGCCGCATCTCGAGAAAAACCATGAGACTTCCCCCTCGCCGCGAGATGAGGCCCGATTCCCCTGCACTGCGTGCAGAGCAATTCCGTGTTCCACATCAAACGTGAAAGGAGCCTTGATTTCCTTGATGGCACTCCAGGGAAAAACCAAAATCACTGTCTCAAGTCTAGAGGGATCCTGAGGTCACTGGAGCAACACGAAAGGGCTCCATGGACCCCAAATCAACTCGAGATGAGAGCTTAGTCCCTGGCTTCGACTTAAGAGGAATACCAACTTTCCACAAGCACCTCAAGAGGAGGCTTCTCTCAGCTACAGGTATGTGAGAGGGACCCTGAATTTGTGGCCTCAAGTGGAATGGACACCGAGATGCTCTGACTCGAAGTAAGGCTGGATATCACTGCAGTGAATTTAATGCAGGCTAGTCTTGCATCTCCCAAGACGAAGGGATGTCTGAATCCCCTGTGGAGACGACAGAGAAAGAACTAGTCCTCCGACTCATCGCGTCCGGAGGCCTCACATCCTTTGAAAACTCGAGAGGTCCGCGGAGATCAATGCTTCCAAAGGAGACGATGCCTGACTCTTCTTGAAAATGGATAGGAGTCCCAGGATCCCTGTGGCACGTGGAAAGGGACCCTGGGTCTCCCGCCTCACGTGGAGACGCGTCCCAATTGCCATGCCAAGACTCGAGGAGAATCCCGAGGTGTCCCTCGCACCTAGGCAGGAGTCCTGACATCGCTGAACAAACATGTGTCTGGAAGGGCCCTCCCCGTCGTAACTCGAGAATATACCCCAGGTTCTGGCCGCAACTCGAGAAAAACCATGAGATTTCCCCTTCACTGCGAGATGAGGCCCGATTCCCCTGCACTGCGTGCAGAGCTATTCCGTGTTCCACATCAAACCTGAAAGGAGCCTTGATTTCCTTGATGGCACTCCAGAGAAAACCCAAGATCACGGTTTCAAGTCTGGAGGGATCCTGAGGTCACTGGAGCAACACGAAAGGGCTCCATGGACCCCAAATCAACTCGAGATAAGAGCTTAGTCCCTGGCTTAGACTCAAGAGGAATACCAACTTTCCACAAGCACCTCAAGAGGAGGCTTCTCTCAGCTACAGGTATGTGAGGGGCCCCTGAGTTTGTGGCCTCAAATGGAATGGACACCGAGATGCTCTGACTCGAAGTAAGGCCGGATATCCCTGCAGTGAATTGAATGCAGGCTCGTCTTGCATCTCCCAAGACGAAGGGATGTCTGAATCCACTGTGGAGACCACAGAGAAAGACCTAATTCTCCGCCTAATCGCGAGCGGGGGCCTCACATCCTTTGAAAACTCGAGAGGTCCGCGGAGATCAATGCTTCCAAAGGAGACGATGCCTGACTCCTCTTGAAAATGGATAGGAGTCCCAGGATCCCTGTGGCACGTGGAAAGGGACCCTGGGTCTCCCGCCTCACGTGGAGACGCGTCCCAATTGCCATGCCAAGACTCGAGGAGAATCCCGAGGTGTCCCTCGCACCTAGGCAGGAGTCCTGACGTCTCTGAACAAACACGTGTCTGGAAGGAACCTCCCCGTCGTAACTCGAGAATATACCCCAGGTTCCGGCCGCAACTCGAGAAAAACCATGAGACTTTCCCCTCGGCGCGAGATGAGGCCCGATTCCCCTGCAATGCGTGCAGCGCAATTCCGTGTTCCACATCAAACGTGAAAGGAGCCTTGATTTCCTTGATGGCACTCCAGAGAAAACCCAAGATCACTGTCTCAAGTCTAGAGGGATCCTGAGGTCACTGGAGCAACACAAAAGGGCTCCATGGACCCCAAATCAACGCGAGATGAGAGCTTAGTCCCTGGCTTAGATTCAAGAGGAATACCAACTTTCCACAAACACCTCAAGAGGAGGCTTCTCTCAACTACAGGTATGTGAGAGGTACCCTGAGTTTGTGGCCTCAAGTGGAATCGACACCGAGATGCTCTGACTCGAAGTAAGGCCGGATATCCCTGCAGTGAATTGAATGCAGGCTCCTCTTGCATCTCCCAAGATGAAGGGATGTCTGAATCCCCTGTGGAGACCACAGAGAAAGACCTAGTTCTCCGCCTCCTCGCGACCGGAGGCCTCACATCCTTTGAAAACTCAAGAGGTCCGCGGAGATCAATGCTTCCAAAGGAGACGATGCCTGACTCCTCTTGAAAATGGATAGGAGTCCCAGGATCCCTGTGTCACCTGGAAAGGGACCCTGGGTCTCCCGCCTCATGTGGAGACGCGTCCCAATTGCCATGCCAAGACTCGAGGAGAATCCCGAGGTGTCCCTCGCACCTAGGCAGGAGTCCTGACGTCGCTGAACAAACACGTGTCTGGAAGGACCCTCCCCGTCGAAACTCGAGATTATACCGCCGGTTCTGGCTGCAACTCGAGAAAAACCATGAGATTTTCCCCTCGCCGCGAGTTGAGGCCCGATTCCCCTGCACTGCATGCAGCGCAATTCCGTGTTCCACATCAAACGTGAAAGGAGACTTGATTTCCTTGATGGCACTCCAGAGAAAACCCAAGGTCACTGTCTCAAGTCTAGAGGGATCCTGACGTCACTGGAGCAACACGAAAGGGCTCTGTGGACCACAAATCAACTCGAGATGAGAGCTTAGTCCCTGGCTTCGACTCAAGAGGAATACCAACTTTCCACAAGCACCTCAAGAGGAGGCTTCTCTCAGCTACAGGTATGTGAGAGGGCCCCTGAGTTTGTTGCCTCAAGTGGAACGGACACCGAGATGCTCTGACTCGAAGTAAGGCCAGATATCCCTGCAGTGAATTGAATGCAGGCTTGTCTTGCATCTCCCAAGAAAAAGGGATGTCTGAATCCCCTGTGGAGGTGACAGAGAAAGACCGAGTTCTCCGCCTCATCGCGAGCGGAAGCCTGACATCCTTTGAAAACTCGAGAGGTCCGCGGAGATCAATGCTTCCAAAGGAGACGATGCCTGACTCCTCTTGAAAATGGATAGGAGTCCCAGGATCCCTGTGGCACGTGCAAAGGGACCCTGGGTCTCCTGCCTCACGTGGAGACGAGTCCCCATTTCCATGCCAAGACTCGAGGAGAATCCCCAAGTGTCCCTCGCACCTAGGCAGGAGTCCTGACGTCGCTGAACAAACACGTTTCTGGAAGGGCCCTCCACGTCGTAACTCGAGAATATACCCCAGGTTCCGGCCGCAACTCGAGAAAAACCATGAGACTTCCCCCTCGCCGCGAGATGAGGCCCGATTCCCCTGCAATGCGTGCAGAGCAATTCCGTATTCCACATCAAACGTGAAAGGAGCCTTGATTTCCTTGATGGCACACCAGAGAAAAACCAAGATCACTGTCTCAAGTCTAGAGGGATCCTGAGGTCACTGGAGCAACACGAAATTTCTCCGTGGACCCCAAATCAACTCGAGATGAGAGCTTAGTCCCTGGCTTCGACTCAAGAGGAATACCAACTTTCCAAGAGCACATCAAGAGGAGGCTTCTCTCAGCTACATGTATGTGAGAGGGAAACGGAGATTGTGGCCTCAAGTGGAATGGACACCGAGATGCTCTGACTCGAAGTAAGGCCGGATATCCCTGCAGTGAATTGAATGCACGCTCGTCTTGCATCTCCCAAGACGAAGGGATGTCTGAATCATCTGTGGAGACCACAGAGAAAGACCTAGTTCTCCGCCTCATCGTGATCGGAGGCCTCACATCCTTTGAAAACTCGAGAGGTCCGCGGAGATCAATGCTTCCAAAGGAGACGATGCCTGACTCCTCTTAAAAATGGATAGGAGTCCCAGGATCCCTGTGGCACTTGGAACGGGTCCCTGGGTCTCCCGCCTCACCTGGAGACGCGTCCCAATTGCCATGCCAAGACTCGAGGAGAATCCCGAAATGTCCTTCCAACCTAGGCAGGAGTCCTGACGTCGCTGAACAAACTCAGGTCTGGAAGGGCTCTCCCCGTTGTAACTCGAGAATATACCACAGGTTCCAGCCGCATCTCGAGAAAAACCATGAGACTTCCCCCTCGCCGCGAGATGAGGCCCGATTCCCCTGCACTGCGTGCAGAGCAATTCCGTGTTCCACATCAAACGTGAAAGGAGCCTTGATTTCCTTGATGGCACTCCAGGGAAAAACCAAAATCACTGTCTCAAGTCTAGAGGGATCCTGAGGTCACTGTAGTAACACAAAAGTGCTCTGTGGACCCCAAATCTTCTCGAGATGAGAGCTTAGTCCCTGGCTTCGACTCAAGAGGAATACCAACTTTCCACAAGCACCTCAAGAGGAGGCTTCTCTCAGCTACAGATATGTGAGAGGGACCCTGAATTTGTGGCCTCAAGTGGAATGGACACCGAGATGCTCTGACTAGAAGTAAGGCCAGATATCCCTGCAGTGAATTGAATGCAGGCTTGTCTTTCATCTCCCAAGACGAAGGGATGTCTGAATCCCCTGGGGAGACCCCAGAGAAAAACCTAGTTCTCCACCTCATCGCGTCCGGAGGCCTCACATCCTTTGAAAACTCGAGAGGTCCGAGGAGATCAATGCTTCCAAAGAGACGATGCCTGACTCCTCTTGAAAATGGATAGGAGTCCCAGGATCCCTATGGCACGTGGAAAGGGACCCTGGGTCTCCCGCCTCACGTGGAGACGCGTCCCAATTGCCATGGCAAGACTCGAGGAGAATCCCGAGGTGTCCCTCGCACCTAGGCAGGAGTCCTGACGTCGCTGAACAAACACGTGTCTGGAAGGGCCCTCCCCGTCGTAACTCGGGAATATACCCCAGGTTCCGGCCGTAACTCGAGAAAAACCATGAGACTTCCCCCTCGCCGCGAGATGAGGCCAGATTCCCCTGCACTGCGTGCAGAGAAATTCCGTGTTCCACATCAAACATGAAAGGAGCCTTGATTTCCTTGATGGCACTCCAGAGAAAACCCAAGAACACTGTCTCAAGTCTAGAGGGATCCTGAGGTCACTGGAGCAACATGAAAGGGCTCCGTGGACCCCAAATCAACTCGAGATGAGAGCTTAGTCCCTGTCTTCGACTCAAGAGGAATACCAACTTTCCAAGAGCACCTCAAGAGGAGGCTTATCTCAGCTACAGGTATGTGAGAGGGACCCGGAGATTGTGGCCTCAAGTGGAATGGACACCGAGATGCTCTGACTCGAAGTAAGGACAGATATCCCTGCAGTGAATTGAATGCAGGCTCGTCTTGCATCTCCCAAGACGAAGGGATGTCAGAATCATCTGTGGAGACCACAGAGAAAGACCTAGTTCTCCGCCTCATCGTGATCGGAGGCCTCACATCCTTTGAAAACTCGAGAGGTCCGCGGAGATCAATGCTTCCAAAGGAGACGATGCCTGACTCCTCTTGAAAATGGATAGGAGTCCCAGGATCCCTGTGGCACTTGGAACGGGTCCCTGGGTCTCCCGCCTCACCTGGAGACGCGTCCCAATTGCCATGCCAAGACTCGAGGAGAATCCCGAGATGTCCTTCCAACCTAGGCAGGAGTCCTGACGTCGCTGAACAAACTCAGGTCTGGAAGGGCCCTCCCCGTTGTAACTCGAGAATATACCACAGGTTCCAGCCGCATCTCGAGAAAAACCATGAGACTTCCCCCTCGCCGCGAGATGAGGCCCGATTCCCCTGCACTGCGTGCAGAGCAATTCCGTCTTCCACATCAAACACGAAAGGAGCTTTGATTTCCTTGATGGCACTCCAGACAAAACCCAAGATCACTGTCTCAAGTCTAGAGGGATCCTGTGGTCACTGGAGCAACAAGAAAGGGGTCCGTAGACCCCAAATCAACTCCAGATGAGAGCTTAGTCCATGGCTTCGACTCAAGAGGAATACCAATTTCCACAAGCACCTCAAGAGGAGGCTTCTCTCAGCTACAGGTATGTGAGAGGGACCCTGAGTTTGTGGCCTCAAGTGGAATGGACACCGAGATGCTCTGACTGGAAGAAAGGCCGGATATCCCTGCAGTGAATTGAAAGCAGGCTCGTCTTGCATCTCCCAAGACGAAGGGATGTCTGAATCCCCTGTGCAGACCACAGAGAAAGAACTAGTTCTCCGCCTCATCGAGACCGGAGGCCTCACATCCTTTGAAAACTCGAGAGGTCCACGGAGATCAATGCTTCCAAAGGAGACGATGCCTGACTCTTCTTGAAAATGGATAGGAGGCCCAGGATTTCTGTGGCACGTGGAAAGGGACCCTGGGTCTCCCGGCTCACGTGGAGACGCGTCCCAATTGCCATGCGAAGACTCGAGGAGAATCCCGAGGTGTCCCTCGAACCTAGGCAGGAGTCCTGACGTCGCTGAACAAACACGTGTCTGAAAGGGCCCTCCCGGTCGTAACTCGAGAATATACCCCAGATTCCGGCCGCAACTCGAGAAAAACCATGAGACTTCCCCCTTGACGTGAGATGAGGCCCGATTCCCCTGCACTGCGTGCAGAGCAATTTTGTGTTCCCCATCAAACGTGAAAGGAGCCTTGATTTCCTTGATGGCACTCCAGAGAAAACCCAAGATCACTGTATCAAGTCTAGAGGGATCCTGAGGCCACTGGAGCAACACGAAAGGGCTCCGTGGACGCCAAATCAACTCGAGATGAGAGCTTAGTCCCTGGCTTCGACTCAAGAGGAACACAAACTTTCCACAAGCACCTCAAGAGGAGGCTTCTCTCAGCTACAGGTATGTGAGAGGGACCCTGAGTTTGTGGCCTCAAGTGGAATGGACACCGATATGCTCTGACTCGAAATAAGGCCGGATATCCCTGCAGTGAATTGAATGCAGGCTCGTCTTGCTTCTCCCAAGACGAAGGGATGTCTGAATCCCCTGTGGAGACGACAGAGAAACAACTAGTCCTCCGCCTCATCGCGTCAGGAGGCCTCACATTCTTTGAAAACTAGAGAGGTCCGCGGAGAACAATGCTTCCAAAGGAGACGATGCCTGACTCCTCTTGAAAATGGATAGGAGTCCCAGGATCCCTGTGGCACGTGGAAAATGACCCTCGGTCTCCCGCCTCACGTGGAGACGCATCCCAATTGCCATGCCAAGACTCGAGGAGAATCCCGAGGTGTCCCTCGCACCTAGGCAGGAGTCCTGACGTCGCTGAACAAACACATGTGTGGAAACGCCCTGCCCGACGTAACTCGAGAATATACCCCAGGTTTCGGCGGCAACTCGAATAAAACCATGAGACTTCCCCCTCGCCACGAGATGAGGCCCGATTTCCCTGCACTGCGTGCAGAGCAATTCCGTGTTGCACTTCAATCGTGAAAGAGCCTTGATTTCCTTGATGGCACTCCAGAGAAAACCCAAAGTCACTGTCTCTAGTCTAGAGGGATCCTGAGGTCACTGGAGTAACACGAAAACGCTCCGTGGACCCCAAATCAACTCGAGATTAGAGCTTAGTCCCTGGCTTAGACTCAACAGGAATACCAACTTTCCACAAGCACCTCAAGAGGAGGCTTCTCTCAGCTACAGGTACGGGAGAGGGACCCTGAGTTTGTGGCCTCAAGTGGAATGGACACCGAGATGCTCTGACTCGAACTAAGGCCAGATATCCCTGCAGTGAATTGAATGCAGGCTCGTCTTGCATCTCCCAAGACGAAGGGATGTCTGAATCCCCTGTGGAGACCACAGAGAAAGACCTAATTCTCCGCCTCATCGCGAGCGGAGGCCTCACATTCTTTGGAAACTCGAGAGGTCCGCGGAGATCAATGCTTCCAAAGGATACGATGCCTGACTCCTCTTGAAAATGGATAGGAGTCCCAGGATCCCTGTGGCACGTGGAAAGGGACCCTGGGTCTCCCGCCTCACGTGGAGACGCGTCCCAATTGCCATGCCAAGACTCGAGGAGAATCCCGAGGTGTTCCTCGCACCTAGGCAGGAGACTTGACGTCGCTGAACAAACACGTGTCTGGAAGGGCCCTCCCCTTCGTAACTCGAGATTATACCGCAGGTTCTGGCCGAAACTCGAGAAAAACCATGAGATTTCCCCCTCGCCGCGAGTTGAGGCCCGATTCCCCTGCAATGCATGCAGCGCAATTCCGTGTTCCACATCAAACGTGAAAGGAGCCTTGATTTCCTTGATGGCACTCCAGAGAAAACACAAGATCACTGTCTCAAGTCTAGATGGATCCTGAGGTCACTGGAGCAACACGAAAGGGCTCCGTGGACCCCAAATCAACTCGAGATGAGAGCTTAGTCCCTGGCTTCGACTCAAGAGGAATACCAAGTTTCCACAAGCACCTCAAGAGGAGGCTTCTCTCAGCTACAGGTATGTGAGAGGGACACTGAGTTTTTGGCCTCAAGTGGAATGGACACCGAGATGCTCTGACTCGAAGTAAGGCCGGATATCCCTGCAGTGAATTGAATGCAGGCTCGTCTTGCATCTCGCAAGTCGAAGGGATGTCTGAATCCCCTGTGGAGACCACAGAGAAAGACCTAGTTCTCCGCCTCATCGCGACAGGAGGCCTCACATCCTTTGAAAACTAGAGAGGTCCACGGAGATCAATGCTTCGAAAGGAGACGATGCCTGACTCCTCTTGAAAATGGATAGGAGTCCCAGGATCCCTGTGGCACATGGAAAGGGACCCTGGGTCTCCCGCCTCACGTGGAGACGCGTCCCAATTGCCATGCCAAGACTCGAGGAGAATCCCGAGGTGTCCCTCACACCTAGGCAGGAGTCCTGACGTCGCTGAACAAACACGTGTCTGGAAGGGCCCTCCAGGTCGTAACTCGAGAATATGCCCCAGGTTCCGGCCGCAACTCGAGAAAAACCATGAGACTTCCCTCTCGCCGCGAGATGAGGCCCGATTCCCCGGCAGTGCGTGCAGAGCAATTCCGTTTTCCACATCAAACATGAAAGGAGCCGTGATTTCCTTGATGGCACTCCAGAGAAAACCCAAGTTCACTGTCTCAAGTTTAGAGGGATCCTGAGGTCACTGGAGCAACATGAAAGGGCTCCGTGGACCCCAAATCAACTCGAGATGAGAGCTTAGTCCCTGGCTTCGACTCAAGAGGAATACAAACTTTCCACAAGCACCTCAAGAGGAGGCTTCTCTCAGCTACAGGTATGTGAAAGGGACCCTGAGTTTCTGGCCTCAAGTGGAATGGACACCGAGATGCTCTGACTCGAAGTAAGGCCGGATATCCCTGCAGTGAATTGAATGCAGGCTCGTCTTGCATCTCCCAAGACGAAGAGTTGTCTGAATGCCCTTTGGAGACCACAGAGAAAGACCTAATTCTCCGCCTCATCGAGACCAGAGGCCTCACATCCTTTGAAAACTCGAGAGGTCCGCGGAGATCAATGCTTCCAAAGGAGACGATGCCTGACTCTTCTTGAAAATGGATAGGAGTCCCAGGATCCCTGTGGCACGTGGAAAGGGACCCTGGGTCTCCCGCCTCACGTGGAGACGCGTCCCAATTGCCATGCCAAGACTCGAGGAGAATCCCGAGGTGTCCCTGGCACCTAGGCAGGAGTCCTGACGTCGCTGAACAAACACGTGTCTGGAAGGGCCCTCCCCATCGTAACTCGAGAATATACCCCAGCTTCCGTCGGCAACTTGAGAAAAACCATGAGACATCCCCCTTGCCGCGAGATGAGGCCCGATTCCCCTGCACTGTGTGCAGAGCAATTCCGTGTTCGACATCAAATGTGAAAGGAGCCTTGATTTCCTTGATGGCACTCCAGAGAAAACCCAAGATCACTGTCTCAAGTCTAGAGAGATCCTGAGGTCCCTGGAGCAACACGATAGGGCTCCATGGACCCCAAATCAACTCGAGATGAGAGCTTAGTCCCTGGCTTCGACTCAAGAGGAATACCAACTTTCCACAAGCACCTCAAGAGGAGGCTTTTCTCAGCTACAGGTATGTGAGAGGGACCCTGAGTTTGTGGCCTCAAGTGGAATGGACACCGAGATGCTCTGACTCGAAGTAAGGCCGGATATAACTGCAGTGAATTGAATGCAGGCTCGTCTTGCATCTCCCAAGACGAAGGGTTGTCTGAATCCCCTGTGGAGACCACAGAGAAAGACTTAGTCCTCCACCTCAACGCAACCGGAGGCCTCATATCCTTTGAAAACTCGAGAGGTCCGCGGAGATCAATACTTCCGAAGGAGACGATGCCTGACTCCTCTTGAAAATGGATAGGAGTCCCAGGATCCCTGTGGCACGTGGAAAGGGACCCTGGGTCTCCCGCCTCAGGTGGAGACGCTTCCAATTGGATGCCAAGACTCGAGGAGAATCCCGAAATGTCCCTCGCACCTAGGCAGGAGTCCGGACGTCGCTGATCAAACACGTGTCTGGAAGGGCCCTCCCCGTCGTAACTCGAGAATATACCCCAGGTTCCGGCCACAACTCGAGAAAAACCATGAGACTTCCCCCTCTCCGCGAGATGAGGCCCGATTCCCCTGCAATAGGTGCAGAGCAATTCCGTGTTCGACATCAAATGTGAAAGGAGCCTTGATTTCCTTGATGGCACTCCAGAGAAAACCCAAGATCACTGTCTCAAGTCTACAGGGATCCTGAGGTCACTGGAGCAACACGAAAGGGCTCCGTGGACGCCAAATCAACTGGAGATGAGAGCTTAGTCCCTGGCTTCGACTCAAGAGGAATACCAACTTTCCACAAGCACCTCAAGAGGAGGCTTCTCTCAGCTACAGGTATGTGAGAGGGACCCTGAGTTTGTGGCCTCAAGTGGAATGGACACCGAGATGCTCTGACTCGAAGTAAGGCCGGATATCCCTGTAGTGAATTGAATGCAGGCTCGTCCTGCATCTCCCAAGACGATGGGATGTCTGAATCCGATGTGGAGGCCACAGAGAAAGACCTAGTTCTCCGCTTCATCGCGACCGGAGGCCTCACATCCTTTGAAAACTCGAGAGGTCTGCGGAGATCAATGCTTCCAAAGGAGACAATGCCTGCTCTTCTTGAAAATGGTTAGGAGTCCCAGGATCCCTGTGGCACGTGGAAAGGGACCCTGGGTCTCCCGCCTCACGTGGAGACGCGTCCCAATTGCTATGCTAAGACTCAAGGAGAATCCCGAGGTGTCCCTCGCACCTAGGCAGGAGTCCTGACGTCGCTGAACAAACACGTGTCTGGAAGGGCCATCCCCGTCGTAACTCGAGAATATACCCCAGGTTGCGGCCACAACTCGAGAAATACCATGAGACTTCCCCCTCGCCGCGAGATGAGGCCCGATTCCCCTGCACTGCATGCAGAGCAATTCCGTGTTCCACATCAAACGTGAAAGGAGCCTTGATTTCCTTGATGGCACTCCAGAGAAAACCCAAGATCACTGTCTCAAGTCTAGAGGGATACTGAGGTCACTGGAGCAACACGAAAGGGCTCCGTGGAACCCAAATCAACTCGAGATGAGAGCTTAGTCCCTGGCTTCGACTCAAGAGGAATACCAACTTTCCACAAGCACCTCAAGAGGAGGCTTCTCTCAGCTACAGGTATGTGAGAGGGACCCTGAGTATGTGGCCTCAAGTAGAATGGACACCGAGATGCTCTGACTCGAAGTAAGGCCGGAAATCCCTGCAGTGAATTGAATGCAGGCTCGTCTTGCATCTCCCAAGACGGAGGGATGTCTGAATCCCCTGTGTAGACCACAGAGAAAGACCTAGTTCTCAGCCTCATGGCGACCGTAGGCCTCACATCCTTTGAAAACACGAGAGGTCCGCGGAGATCAATGCTTCCAAAGGAGACGATGCCTGACTCCTCTTGAAAATGGTTAGGAGTCCCAGGATCCCTGTCCACATGGACGGGGACCCTGGATCTCCCGCTTCACGTGGAGACGCGTCCCAATTGCCATGCCAAGACTCGTGGAGAATCCCGAGGTGTCCCTCGCACCTAGGCAGGAGTCCTGACGTCGCTGAACAAACACGTGTCTGGAAGTGCCCTTCCCATCGTAACTCGAGAATATACCCCAGGTTCCGGCCGCAACTCGAGAAAAACCATGAGACTTCCCCCTCGCCGCGAGATGAGGCCCGATTCCCCTGCACTGCGTGCAGAGCAATTCCGTGTTCCACATCAAACGTGAAAGGAGCCTTGATTTCCTTGATGCCACTGCAGAGAAAACCCAAAGTCACTGTCTCAAGTCTAGAGGGATCCTGAGGTCACTGGAGCAACACGAAAGGGCTCCGTGGACCCCAAATCAACTTGAGATGACAGCTTAGTCCCTGGCTTCAACTCAAGAGGAATACCAAGTTTCCACAAGCACCTCAAGAAGAGGCTTCTCTCAGCTACAGGTATGTGAGAGGGACCCGGAGATTGTGGCCTCAAGTGGAACGGACACCGAGTTGCTCTGACTCGAAGTAAGGCCGGATATCCCTGCAGTGAATTGAATGCAGGCTCGTCTTGCATCTCCCTAGACGAAGGGATGTTTTAATCCCCGGTGGAGACGACAGAGAAAGACCTACTCGTCCGCCTCGTCAAGACCGGAGGCCTCACATCCTTTGAAAACTCGAGAGGTCCGCGGAGATCAATGCTTCTAAAGGAGACGATGCCTGACTCCTCTTGAAAATGGATAGGAGTCCCAGGATCCCTGTGGCACATGGAAAGGGACCCTGGGTCTCCCGCCTCACGTGGAGACGCGTCCCAATTGCCATGCCAAGACTCGAGGAGAATCCCGAGGTGTCCCTCGCACCTAGGCAGGAGTCCTGACGTCGCTGAACAAACACGTGTCTGGAAGGGCCCTCCCCGTCGTAACTCGAGAATATACCCCAGGTTCCGGCCGCAACTCCAGAAAAACCATAGGACTTCCCCCTCGCCGCGAGATGAGGCCCGATTCCCCTGCACTGCGTGCAGAGCAATTCCGCGTTCCACAGCAAACGTGAAAGGAGCCTTGATTTCCTTGATGGCACTCCAGAGAAAACCCAAGATCACTGTCTCAAGTCTAGAGGGATCCTGAGGTCACTGGAGCAACACGAAAGGGCTCCGTGGACCCCAAATCAAATGGAGATGAGAGCTTAGTCCCTGGCTTCGACTCAAGAGGAATACTAACTTTCCACAAGCACCCCAAGAGGAGGCTTCTCTCAGCTACAGGTATGTGAGAGGGACCCTGAGTTTGTCGCATCAAGTGGAATGGACACCGAGATGCTCTGACTCGAAGTAAGCCCGGATATCCCTGCAGTGAAGTGAATGCAGGCTCGTCCTGCATCTCTCAAGACGAAGGGATGTCTGAATCCCCCGTGGAGACCACGGAGAAAGACCTCATTCTCCGTCTCATCGCGACCGGAGGCCTCATATCCTTTGAAAACTCGAGAGGTCCGCGGAGATCAATGCTTCCAAAGGAGACGATGCCTGACTCCTCTTGAAAATGGATAGGAGTCCCAGGATCCCTGTGGCACGTGGAAAGGGACCCTGGGTCTCCCGCCTCACGTGGAGTCGCGTCCCAATTGCCATGCCAAGACTCGAGGAGAATCCCGAGGTGTCCCTCGCACCTAGGCAGGAGTCCTGACGTCGCTGAACAAACACGTGTCTGGAAGGGCCCTCCCCATCGTAACTCGAGAATATACCCCAGGTTCCGGCCGCAACTCGAGAAAAACCATGAGACTTCCCCCTCGCCGCGAGATGAGGCCCGATTCACCTGCTCTGCGGGCAGAGCAATTCCGTGTTCCACATCAAACGTGAAAGGAGCCTTGATTTCCTTGATAGCACTCCAGAGAAAACCCAAAATCACTGTCTCCAGTCTAGAGTGATCCTGAGGCCACTGTAGCAGCACGAAAGGGCCCGTGGACCCCAAATCAACTCGAGATGAGAGCTTAGTCCCTGGCTTCGACTTAAGAGGAAAACCAAGTTTCCACAAGCACCTCAAGAGGAGGCTTCTCTCAGCTACAGGTATGTGAGAGGGACCCTGAGTTTGTGGCCTCAAGTGGAATGGACACAGAGATGCTCTGACTCGAAGTAAGGCCGGATATCCCTGCAGTGAATTGAATGCAGGCTCGTCTTGCATCTCCCAAGACGAAGGGATGTCTGAATCCCCTGTGGAAACGACAGAGAAAGACCGAGTTCTCCCCCTCATCGCGAGCGGAGGCCTCACATCCTTTGAAAACTCGAGAGGGCCGCGGAGATCAATGCTTCCAAAGGAGACGATGCCTGACTCCTCTTGAAAATGGATAGGAGTCCCAGGATCCCTGTGGCACGTGGAAAGGGACCCTGGGTCTCCCGCCTCACGTGGAGACCCATCCCAATTGCCATGCCAAGACTCGAGGAGAATCCCGAGGTGTCCCTCGCACCTAGGCAGGAGTCCTGACGTCACTGAACAAACACGTGTCTGGAAGGGCCCTCCCCGTCGTAACTTGAGAATATAGCCCAGGTTTCGGCCGCAACTCGAGAAAAACCATGAGACTTCCCACTTGCCGCGAGATGAGGCCCGATTCCCCTGCCTTGCGTGCAGAGCAATTCCGTATTCCACATCAAAAATGAAAGGAGCCTTGATTTCCTTGATGGCACTCCAGAGAAATCCCAAGATCCATGTCTCAAGTCTAGAGGGATCCTGAGGTCACTGGAGCAAAATGAAAGGGCTCCGTGCACCCAAAATCAACTCGAGATGAGAGCTTAGTCCCTGGCTTCGAGTCAAGAGGAATACCAACTTTCCACAAGCACCGCAAGAGGAGGCTTGTCTCAACTACAGGTATGTGAGAGGGACCCTGAGTTTGTGGCCTCAAGTGGAATGGACACCGAGATGCTCTGACTCGAAGTATGGCCGGATATCCCTGCAGTGAATTGAATGCAGGCTCGTCTTGCATCTCCCAAGACGAAGGGATGTCTGAATCCCCTGTGGAGACCACAGAGAAAAACCTAATTCTCCGCCTCATCGCGAGCGGAGGCCTCACATCCTTTGAAAACTCGAGAGGTCCGCGGAGATCAATGCTTCCAAAGGAGACGATGCCTGACTCCTCTTGAAAATGGATAGGAGTCCCAGGATCCCTGTGGCACGTGGAAAGGGACCCTGGGTCTCCCACTTCACGTGGAGACGCCTCCCAATTGCCATGTCAAGACTCGAGGAGAATCCTGAGATATCCCTCGCACCTAGGCAGGAGTCCTGACGTCGCTGAACAAACACGTGTCTGGAAGGGCCCTCCCCGTCGTAACTCGAGAATATACCCCAGGTTCCGGCCGCAACTCGAGAAAAACCATGAGATTTCCCCCTCACCGCGAGTTGAGGCCCGATTCCCCTGCACTGCATGCAGAGCAATTCTGTGTTCCACATCAAACGTGAAAGGAGCTTTGATTTCCTTGATGGCACTCCAGAGAAAACCCAAGATCACTCTCTCAAGTCTAGAGAGAACCTGAGGTCACTGGAGCAACACGAAAGGGCTCCGTGGACCCCAAATCAACTCGAGATGAGAGCTTAGTCCCTGGCTTCGACTCAAGAGGAATACCAACTTTCCACAAGCACCTCAAGAGGAGGCTTCTCTCAGCTACAGGTTTGTGAGAGGGACCCTGAGTTTGTGGCCTCAAGTGGAATGGACACCGAGATGCTCTGACTCGAAGTAAGGCCGGATATCCCTGCAGTGAATTGAATGCAGGCTCGTCTTGCATCTCCCAAGACGAAGGGATGTCTGAATCCCCTGTGGAGACCACAGAGAAAGACCGAGTTCTCCGCCTCATCGCGACCGGAGGCCTCACATCCTTTGAAAACTCGAGAGGTCCGCGGAGATCAATGCTTCCAAAGGAGACGATGCCTGAGTCCTCTTGAAAATGAATAGGAGTCCCAGAATCCCTGTGGCACGTGGAAAGGACCCTGGGTCTCCCGCCTCACGTGGAGACGCATCCCAATTGCCATGCCAAGACTCGAGGAGAATCCCGAGGTGACCCTCGCACCTAGGCAGGAGTCCTGACGTCGCTGGACAAACACGTGTCTGGAAGGGCCCTCCCCGTCGTAACTCGAGAATATACCCCAGGTTCCGGCCGCAACTCGAGAAAAACCATGAGACTTCCCCCTCGCCGCGAGATGAGGCCCGATTCCCCTGCACTGCGTGCAGAGCAATTCCGTGTTTCACATCAAACATGAAAGGAGCCTTGATTTCCTTGATGGCACTCCAGAGAAAACCCAAGTTCACTGTCTCTAGTCTAGAGGGATCCTGAGGTCACTGGAGCAAAATGAAAGGGTTCCGTGGACCCCAAATCAACTCGAGATGAGAGCTTAGTCCCTGGCTTCGACTCAAGAGGAATACCAACTTTCCACAAGCACCTCAAGAGGAGGCTTCTCTCAGCTACATGTATGTGAGAGGGCCCCTGAGTTTGTGGCCTCAAGTGGAATGGACACCGAGATGCTCTGACTCGAAGTAAGGCCGGATATCCCTGCAGTGAATTGAATGCAGGTTCGTCTTGCATCTCCCAAGACGAAGGGATGTCTGAATCCCCTGTGGAGACCACAGAGAAAGACCGAGTTCTCCCCCTCATCGCGAGCGGAGGCCTCACATCCTTTGAAAACTCCAGAGGTCCGCGGGGATCAATGCTTCCAAAGGAGACGATGCCTGACTCCTCTTGAAAATGGATAGGAGTCCCAGGATCCCTGTGGCACGTGGAAAGGGACCCTGGGTCTCCCGCCTCACGTGGAGACGCATCCCAATTGCCATGCCAAGACTCGAGGAGAATCCCGAGGTGTCCCTCACACCTAGGCAGGAGTCCTGACGTTGCTGAACAAACACGTGTCTGGAAGGGCCCTCCCCGTTGTAACTTGAGAATATAGCCCAGGTTTCGGCCGCAACTCGAGAAAAACCGTGAGACTTCCCACTCGCCGTGAGATGAGGCCCGATTCCCCTGCACTGTGTGCAGAGCAATTCCGTGTTCCACATCAAACGTGAAAGGAGACTTGATTTCCTTGATGGCACTCCAGAGAAATCCCAAGATCACTGTCTCAAGTCTAGAGGGATCCTGAGGTCACTGGAGCAAAATGAAAGGGCTCCGTGCACCCAAAATCAACTCGAGATGAGAGCTTAGTCCCTGGCTTCGAGTCAAGAGGAATACCAACTTTCCACAAGCACCGCAAGAGGAGGCTTCTCTCAACTACAGGTATGTGAGAGGGACCCTGAGTTTGTGGCCTCAAGTGGAATGGACACCGAGATGCTCTGACTCGAAGTAAGGCCGGATATCCCTGCAGTGAATTGAATGCAGGCTCGTCTTCCATCTCCCAAGACGAAGGGATGTCTGAATCCCCTGTGGAGACCACAGAGAAAGACCTAGTCCTCCGCCTCAACGCGACCGGAGGCCTGACATCCTTTGAAAACTCGAGAGGTCCGCGGAGATCAATGCTTCCAAAGGAGACGATGCCTGACGCCTCTTGTAATTAGATAGGAGTCCCAGGATCCCTGTGGCACGTGGAAAGGGACACTGGTTCTCCCGCTTCACGTGCAGACACGTCCCAATTGCCATGCCAAGACTCGAGGAGAATCCCGAGGTGTTCTTCGCACCTAGGCAGGAGTCCTGACGTCGCTGAACAAACACGTGTCTGGAAGGGCCCTCCCCGTCGTAACTCGAGCATATACCCCAGGTTCCGGCCGGAACTCGAGAAAAACCATAGGACTTCGCCCTCGCCGCGAGATGAGGCCCGATTCCCCTGCTCCGCATGCAGAGCAATTCCGTGTTCCACATGAAACGTGAAAGGAGCCTTGATTTCCTTGATGGCACTCCAGAGAAAACCCAAGATCACTGTCTCAAGTCTAGAGGGATCCTGAGGTCACTGGAGCAACACGAAAGGGCTCCGTGGACCACAAATCAACTCGAGATGAGAGCTTAGTCCCTGGCTGCAACTCAAGAGGAATACCAACTTTCACAAGCACCTCAAGAGGAGGCTTCTCAAAGCTACAGGTATGTGAGAGGGACCCTGAGTTTGTGGCCTCAAGTGGAATGGACACCGAGATGCTCTGACTCGAAGTAAGGCCGGATATCCCTGCAGTGAATTGAATGCAGAGTCGTCTTGCATCTCCCAAGACGAAGGGATGTCTGAATCCCCTGTGGAGACCACAGAGAAAGACCTAGTTCTCCGCCTCATCGCGACCGGAGGCCTCACATCCTTTGAAAACTCGAGAGGTCCACGGAGATCAATGCTTCCAAAGGAGACGATGCCTGACTCCTCTTGAAAATGGATAGGAGTCCCAGGATCGCCGTAGCACGTGGAAAGGGAACCTGGGTCTCCCGCCTCACGTGGAGACGCATCCCCATTGCCATGCCAAGACTCGAGGAGAATCCCGAGGTGTCCCTCGCACCTAGGCAGGAGTCCTGAAGCCGCTGAACAAACACGTGTCTGGAAGGGCCCTCCCCGTCGTAACTCGAGAATATACCCCAGGTTCCGGCCGCAACTCGAGAAAAACCATGAGACTTCCCCCTCGCTGCGACATGAGGCCCGATTCCCCTGCACTGCGTGCAGAGCAATTCCGTGTTCCACATCAAACGTGAAAGGAGACTTGATTTCCTTGATGGCACTCCAGAGAAAACCCAAGATCACTGTCTAAAGTCTAGAGGGATCCTGAGGTCACTGGAGCAAAACGAAAGGGCTCCGTGCACCCAAAATCAACTCGAGATGAGAGCTTAGTCCCTGGATTCGAGTCAAGAGGAATACCAACTTTCCACAAGCATCGCAAGAGGAGGCTTCTCTCAACTACAGGTATGTGAGAGGGACCCTGAGTTTGTGGCCTCAAGTGGAATGGACACCGAGATGCTCTAACTCGAAGTAAGGCCGGATATCCCTGCAGTGAATTGAATGCAGGCTCGTCTTGCATCTCCCAAGACGAAGGGTTGTCTGAATCCCCTGTGGAGACCACAGAGAAAGACCTAATTCTCCGCCTCATCGCGACTGGAGGCTTCACATCCTTTGAAAACTCGAGAGGTCCGCGGAGATCAATGCTTCCAAAGGAGACGATGCCTGACTCCTCTTGAAAATGGTTAGGAGTCCCAGGATTCCTGTCCACATGGACGGGGACCCTAGGTCTCCCGCTTCACGTGGAGACACGTCCCAATTGCCATGCCAAGACTCGAGGAGAATCCCGAGGTGTCCCTCGCACCTAGGCAGGAGTCCTGACGTCGCTGAACAAACACGTGTCTGGAAGGGCCCTCCCCGTCATAACTCGAGAATATACCCCAGGTTCCGGCCGCAACTCGAGAAAAACCATGATACTTCCCCCTCGCCGCGAGATGAGGCCCGATTCCCCTGCACTGCGTGCAGAGCAATTCCGAGTTCCACATCAAATGTGAAAGGTGCCTTGATTTCCTTGATGGCACTCCAGAGAAAACCCAAGATCACTGTCTCAAGTCTAGAGGGATCCTGAGGTCACTGGAGCAACACGAAAGTTCTCTGTGGACCCCAAATCAACTCGAGATGAGAGCTTAGTCCCTGGCTTCGACTCAAGAGGAATACCAACTTTCCACAAGCACCTCAAGAGGAGGCTTCTCTCAGCTACAGGTATGTGAGAGGGACCCTGAGTTTGAGGCCTCAAGTGGAATGGACACCGAGATGCTCTGACTCAAAGTAAGGCCGCATATCCCTGCAGTGAATTGAATGCAGGCTCGTCTTGCATCTCCTAAGAGGAAGGGATGTCTGAATCCGCTATGGAGACCACAGAGAAAGACCTAGTTTTCCGCCTCATTGCGACCGGAGGCCTCACATCCTTTGAAAACTCGAGAGGTCGGCGGAGATCAATGCTTCCAAAGCAGACGATGCCTGACTCCTCTTAAAAATGGATAGGAGTCCCAGGATCCCTGTGGCACGTGGAAAGGGACCCTGGGTCTCCCGCCTCGCGTGGAGACGCGTCCCAATTGCCATGCCAAGACTCGAGGAGAATCCCGAGGTGTCCCTCGCACCTAGGCCCGAGTCCTGGCGTCGCTGAACAAACACGTGTCTGGAAGGGCCACTCCCCGTCGTAACTCCAGAATATACCCCAGGTTCCGGCCGCAACTCGAGAAAAACCATGAGACTTCCCCCTCGCCGCGAGATGAGGCCCGATTCCCCTGCAATGGGTGCAGAGCAATTCCGTGTTCGACATCAAATGTGAAAGGAGCCTTGATTTCCTTGATGGCACTCCAGAGAAAACCCAAGATCACTGTCTCAAGTCTACAGGGATCCTGAGGTCACTGGAGCAACACGAAAGGGCTCCGTGGACCCCAAATCAACTGGAGATGAGAGGTTAGTCCCTGGCTTCGACTCAAGAGGAATACCAACTTTCCACAAGCACCTCAAGAGGAGGCTTCTCTCAGCTACAGGTATGTGAGAGGGACCCTGAGTTTGTGGCCTCAAGTGGAATGGACACCGAGATGCTCTGACTCAAAGTAAGGCCGCATATCCCTGCAGTGAATTGAATGCAGGCCTCTTTTGCATCTCCCATGACGAAGGGATGTCTGAATACCATGTGGAGACCACAGAGAAAGACCTTGTTCTCTGCCTCATCACGACTGGAGGTCTCCCGTCCTTTGAAAACTCGAGAGGTCCGCAGAGAACAAGGCTTCCAAAGGAGACGATGCCTGACTCCTCTTGAAAATGGATAGAAGTCCCAGGATCCCTGTGGCACGTGGAAAGGGACCCTGGGTCTCCCGCCTCACGTGGAGACGCATCCCAATGGCCATGCCAAGACTCGAGGAGAATCCCGAGGTGTCCCTCGCACCCAGGCAGGAGTCCTGACGTCGCTGAATAAACACGTGTCTGGAAAGGCCCTTCTGGTCGTAAGTCGAGAATGTACCCCAGGTTCCCACCGCAACTCGAGAAAAACCATGAGACTTCCCCCTCGCCCCGAGATGAGGCCCGATTCCCCTGCACTGCGTGCAGAGCAATTCCGTGTTCCACATCAAACATGAAAGGAGCCTTGATTTCCTTGATGGCACTCCAGAGAACACCCAAGATCACTGTCTCAAGTCTAGAGGGATACTGAGGTCACTGTAGCAACACGAAAGGGCTCCGTGGACCCCAAATCAACTCGAGATGCGAGCTTCGTCCCTGGCTTCGACTCAAGAGAAATACCCACTTTCCACAAGCACCTCAAGAGGAGGCTTCTCTCAGCTACAGGTATGTGAGAGGGACCCTGAGTTTGTGGCCTCAAGTGGAATGGACACCGAGATGCTCTGACTCAAAGGAAGGCCGGATATCCCTGCAGTGAATTGAATGCAGGCTCGTCTTGCATCTCCCACGACGAAGGGATGTCTGAATCCCCTGTGGAGACCAAGGAGAAAGACCTAGTTCTCCGCCTCATCGCGACCGGAGGCCTCATGTCGTTTGAAAACTCGAGAGGTTCGCGGAGATCAATGCTTCCAGAGGAGACGATGCCTGACTCCTCTTGAAAATGGATAGGAGTCCCAGGATCCCTGTGGCACGTGGAAAGGGACCCTGGGTCTCCCGCCTCACGTGGAGATGCGTCCCAATGGCCATGTCAAGACTCGAGGAGAATCCCGAGGGGTCCCTCGCACCCAGGCAGGAGTCCTGACATCGCTGAATAAACACGTGTCTGGAAAGGCCCTTCTGGTAGTAACTCGAGAATGTACCCCAGGTTCCTGCCGCAACTCGAGAAAAACCATGAGACTTCCCCCTCGCCGCGAGATGAGGCCCGATTCCCCTGCACTGCATGCAGAGCAATTTCGTGTTCCACATCAAACATGAAAGGAGCCTTGATTTCCTTGATGGCACTCCAGAGAACACCCAAGATCACTGTCTCAAGTCTAGAGGGATCCTGAGGTCACTGTAGCAACACGAAAGGGCTCCGTGGACCCCAAATCAACTCGAGATGAGAGCTTCATCCCTGGCTTCGACTCAAGAGGAATACCCACTTTCCACAAGCACCTCAAGAGGAGGCTTCTCTCAGCTACAGCTATGTGAGAGGGACCCTGAGTTTGTGGCCTCAAGTGGAATGGACACCGAGATGCTCTGACTCGAAGGAAGGCCGGATATCCCTGCAGTGAATTGAATGCAGGCTCGTCTTGCATCTCCCACGACGAAGGGATCTCTGAATCCCCTGTGGAGACCAAGGAGAAAGACCTAGTTCTCCGCCTCATCGCGACCGGAGGCCTCACGTCCTTTGAAAACGCGAGAGGTCTGCGGAGATCAATGCTTCCAAAGGAGACGATGCCTGACTCTTCTTGAATATGGATAGTAGTCCCAGGATCCCTGTGGCACGTGGAAATGGACCCTGGGTCTCCCGCCTCACGTGGAGACGCGTCCCAATGTCCATGCCAAGACTCGAGGAGAATCCCGAGGGGTCCCTCGCACCCAGGCAGGAGTCCTGACATTGACTAAACACGAGTCTGGAAAGGCCCTTCTGGTCGTAACTCGTGAATGTACCCCAGGTTCCTGCCGCAACTCGAGAAAAACAATGAGACTTCCCCCTCGCCGCGAGATGAGGCCCGATTCCCCTGCACTGCGTGCAGAGCAATTTCGTGTTCCAAATGAAACATGAAAGGAGCCTTGATTTCCTTGATGGCACTCCAGAGAACACCCAAGATCACTGTCTCAAGTCTAGAGGGATCCTGAGGTCACTGTAGCAACACGAAAGTGTTCCATGGACTACAAATCAAATCGAGATTAGAGCTTCTTCCCTGGCTTCGACTCAAGAGGAATACCCACTTTCCACAAGCACCTCAAGAGGAGGCTTCTCTCAGCTACAGGTATGTGAGAGGGACCCTGAGTTTGTGGCCTCAAGTGGAATGGACACCGAGATGCTCTGACTCGAAGAAAGGCCGGATATCCCTGCAGTGAATTGAATGCAGGCTCGTCTTGCATCTCCCACGACGAAGGGATGTCTGAATCCCCTGTGGAGACCAAGGAGAAAGACCTAGTTCTCCGCCTCATCGCGACCGGAAGCCTCACGTCCTTTGAAAACTCGAGAGGTCCGCGGAGATCAATGCTTCCAAAGGAGACGATGCCTGACTCCTCTTGAAAATGGATAGCAGTCCCAGGATCCCTGTGGCACGTGGAAAGGGACCCTGGGTCTCCCGCCTCACGTGGAGACGCGTCCCAATGGCCATGCCAAGACTCGAGGAGAATCCCGAGGGGGCCCTCGCACCCAGGCAGGAGTCCTGACGTCGCTGAATAAACACGTGTCTGGAAAGGCCCTTCCGGTCGAAACTCGAGAATGTACCCCAGGTTCCGGCCGCAACTCGAGAAAAACAATGAGACTTCCCCCTCGCCGCGAGATGAGGCCCGATTCCCCTGCACTGTGTGCAGAGCAATTTCGTGTTCCAAATCAAACATGAAAGAAGCCTTGATTTCCTTGATGGCACTCTAGAGAACACCCAAGATCACTGTCTCATGTCTAGAGGGATACTGAGGTCACTGTAGCAACATAAAAGGGCTCGGTGGACCCCAACTCAACTCGAGATGAGAGCTTCGTCCCTGGCTTCGACTCAAGAGGAATACCCACTTTCCACAAGCACCTCAAGAGGAGGCTTCTCTCAGCTACAGGTATGTGAGAGGGACCCTGAGTTTGTGTCCTCAAGTGGAATGGACACCGAGATACTCTGACTCGAAGGAAGGCCGGATATCCCTGCAATGAATTGAATGCAGGCTCGTCTTGCATCTCCCACGACGAAGGGATGTCTGAATCCCCTGTGGAGGCCAAGGAGAAAGACCTAGGTCTCCACCTCATCGCGACCGGAGGCCTCACGTCCTTTGAAAACTCGAGAGGTCCGCGGAGATCAATGCTTCCAAAGGAGACGATGCCTGACTCCTCTTGAAAATGGATAGGAGTCCCAGGATCCCTGTGGCACGTGGAAAGGGACACTGGGTCTCCCGCCTCATGTGGAGACGCGTCCCAATGGCCATGCCAAGTCTCGAGGAGAATCCCGAGGTGTCCCTCGCTCCCAGGCAGGAGTCCTGACATCGCTGAAAAAACACGTGTCTGGAAAGGCCCTTCTGGTCGTAAGTCGAGAATGTACCCCAGGTTCCGGCCGCAACTCGAGAAAAACCATGAGACTTCCCCCTCGCTGCGAGATGAGGCCCGATTCCCCTGCACTGCATGCAGAGCAATTCCGTGTTCCACATCAAACATGAAAGGAGCCTTGATTTCCTTG
Source organism: Dama dama (assembly GCF_033118175.1). Taxonomy (NCBI): domain Eukaryota; kingdom Metazoa; phylum Chordata; class Mammalia; order Artiodactyla; family Cervidae; genus Dama; species Dama dama. Next base: position 89,341 of record NW_026871022.1, on the reverse strand, counting down.
ATGGCACTCCAGAGAACACCCAAGATCACTGTCTCAAGTCTAGAGGGATACTGAGGTCACTGTAGCAACACGAAAGGGCTCCGTGGACCCCAAATCAACTCGAGATGCGAGCTTCGTCCCTGGCTTCGACTCAAGAGAAATACCCACTTTCCACAAGCACCTCAAGAGGAGGCTTCTCTCAGCTACAGGTATGTGAGAGGGACCCTGAGTTTGTGACCTCAAGTGGAATGGACACCGAGATGCTCTGACTCGAAGGAAGGCCGGATATCCCTGCAGTGAATTGAATGCAGGCCTCTTTTGCATCTCCCACGACGAAGGGATGTCTGAATCCCCTGTGGAGACCAAGGAGAAAGACCTATTTCTCCGCCTCATCGCGATCGGAGGCCTCACGTCCTTTGAAAACTCGAGAGGTCCGCGGAGATCAATGCTTCCAAAGGAGACGATGCCTGACTCCTCTTGAAAATGGATAGGAGTCCCAGGATCCCTGTGGCACGTGGAAAGGGACCCTGGGTCTCCCGCCTCACGTGGAGACGCATCCCAATTGCCATGCCAAGACTCGAGGAGAATCCCGAGGTGTCCCTCACACCTAGGCAGGAGTCCTGACGTTGCTGAACAAACACGTGTCTGGAAGGGCCCTCCCCGTTGTAACTTGAGAATATAGCCCAGGTTTCGGCCGCAACTCGAGAAAAACCGTGAGACTTCCCACTCGCCGTGAGATGAGGCCCGATTCCCCTGCACTGCGTGCAGAGCAATTCCGTGTTCCACATCAAACGTGAAAGGAGACTTGATTTCCTTGATGGCACTCCAGAGAAATCCCAAGATCACTGTCTCAAGTCTAGAGGGATCCTGAGGTCACTGGAGCAAAATGAAAGGGCTCCGTGCACCCAAAATCAACTCGAGATGAGAGCTTAGTCCCTGGCTTCGAGTCAAGAGGAATACCAACTTTCCACAAGCACCGCAAGAGGAGGCTTCTCTCAACTACAGGTATGTGAGAGGGACCCTGAGTTTGTGGCCTCAAGTGGAATGGACACCGAGATGCTCTGACTCGAAGTAAGGCCGGATATCCCTGCAGTGAATTGAATGCAGGCTCGTCTTCCATCTCCCAAGACGAAGGGATGTCTGAATCCCCTGTGGAGACCACAGAGAAAGACCTAGTCCTCCGCCTCAACGCGACCGGAGGCCTGACATCCTTTGAAAACTCGAGAGGTCCGCGGAGATCAATGCTTCCAAAGGAGACGATGCCTGACGCCTCTTGTAATTAGATAGGAGTCCCAGGATCCCTATGGCACGTGGAAAGGGACCCTGGTTCTCCCGCTTCACGTGCAGACACGTCCCAATTGCCATGCCAAGACTCGAGGAGAATCCCGAGGTGTTCTTCGCACCTAGGCAGGAGTCCTGACGTCGCTGAACAAACACGTGTCTGGAAGGGCCCTCCCCGTCGTAACTCGAGCATATACCCCAGGTTCCGGCCGCAACTCGAGAAAAACCATAGGACTTCGCCCTCGCCGCGAGATGAGGCCCGATTCCCCTGCTCCGCATGCAGAGCAATTCCGTGTTCCACATGAAACGTGAAAGGAGCCTTGATTTCCTTGATGGCACTCCAGAGAAAACCCAAGATCACTGTCTCAAGTCTAGAGGGATCCTGAGGTCACTGGAGCAACACGAAAGGGCTCCGTGGACCACAAATCAACTCGAGATGAGAGCTTAGTCCCTGGCTGCAACTCAAGAGGAATACCAACTTTCCACAAGCACCTCAAGAGGAGGCTTCTCAAAGCTACAGGTATGTGAGAGGGACCCTGAGTTTGTGGCCTCAAGTGGAATGGACACCGAGATGCTCTGACTCGAAGTAAGGCCGGATATCCCTGCAGTGAATTGAATGCAGAGTCGTCTTGCATCTCCCAAGACGAAGGGATGTCTGAATCCCCTGTGGAGACCACAGAGAAAGACCTAGTTCTCCGCCTCATCGCGACCGGAGGCCTCACATCCTTTGAAAACTCGAGAGGTCCGCGGAGATCAATGCTTCCAAAGGAGACGATGCCTGACTCCTCTTGAAAATGGATAGGAGTCCCAGGATCGCCGTAGCACGTGGAAAGGGAACCTGGGTCTCCCGCCTCACGTGGAGACGCATCCCCATTGCCATGCCAAGACTCGAGGAGAATCCCGAGGTGTCCCTCGCACCTAGGCAGGAGTCCTGAAGCCGCTGAACAAACACGTGTCTGGAAGGGCCCTCCCCGTCGTAACTCGAGAATATACCCCAGGTTCCGGCCGCAACTCGAGAAAAACCATGAGACTTCCCCCTCGCTGCGACATGAGGCCCGATTCCCCTGCACTGCGTGCAGAGCAATTCCGTGTTCCACATCAAACGTGAAAGGAGACTTGATTTCCTTGATGGCACTCCAGAGAAAACCCAAGATCACTGTCTAAAGTCTAGAGGGATCCTGAGGTCACTGGAGCAAAACGAAAGGGCTCCGTGCACCCAAAATCAACTCGAGATGAGAGCTTAGTCCCTGGATTCGAGTCAAGAGGAATACCAACTTTCCACAAGCATCGCAAGAGGAGGCTTCTCTCAACTACAGGTATGTGAGAGGGACCCTGAGTTTGTGGCCTCAAGTGGAATGGACACCGAGATGCTCTAACTCGAAGTAAGGCCGGATATCCCTGCAGTGAATTGAATGCAGGCTCGTCTTGCATCTCCCAAGACGAAGGGTTGTCTGAATCCCCTGTGGAGACCACAGAGAAAGACCTAATTCTCCGCCTCATCGCGACTGGAGGCTTCACATCCTTTGAAAACTCGAGAGGTCCGCGGAGATCAATGCTTCCAAAGGAGACGATGCCTGACTCCTCTTGAAAATGGTTAGGAGTCCCAGGATTCCTGTCCACATGGACGGGGACCCTAGGTCTCCCGCTTCACGTGGAGACACGTCCCAATTGCCATGCCAAGACTCGAGGAGAATCCCGAGGTGTCCCTCGCACCTAGGCAGGAGTCCTGACGTCGCTGAACAAACACGTGTCTGGAAGGGCCCTCCCCGTCATAACTCGAGAATATACCCCAGGTTCCGGCCGCAACTCGAGAAAAACCATGATACTTCCCCCTCGCCGCGAGATGAGGCCCGATTCCCCTGCACTGCGTGCAGAGCAATTCCGAGTTCCACATCAAATGTGAAAGGTGCCTTGATTTCCTTGATGGCACTCCAGAGAAAACCCAAGATCACTGTCTCAAGTCTAGAGGGATCCTGAGGTCACTGGAGCAACACGAAAGTTCTCTGTGGACCCCAAATCAACTCGAGATGAGAGCTTAGTCCCTGGCTTCGACTCAAGAGGAATACCAACTTTCCACAAGCACCTCAAGAGGAGGCTTCTCTCAGCTACAGGTATGTGAGAGGGACCCTGAGTTTGAGGCCTCAAGTGGAATGGACACCGAGATGCTCTGACTCAAAGTAAGGCCGCATATCCCTGCAGTGAATTGAATGCAGGCTCGTCTTGCATCTCCTAAGAGGAAGGGATGTCTGAATCCGCTATGGAGACCACAGAGAAAGACCTAGTTTTCCGCCTCATTGCGACCGGAGGCCTCACATCCTTTGAAAACTCGAGAGGTCGGCGGAGATCAATGCTTCCAAAGCAGACGATGCCTGACTCCTCTTAAAAATGGATAGGAGTCCCAGGATCCCTGTGGCACGTGGAAAGGGACCCTGGGTCTCCCGCCTCGCGTGGAGACGCGTCCCAATTGCCATGCCAAGGCTCGAGGAGAATCCCGAGGTGTCCCTCGCACCTAGGCCCGAGTCCTGGCGTCGCTGAACAAACACGTGTCTGGAAGGGCCACTCCCCGTCGTAACTCCAGAATATACCCCAGGTTCCGGCCGCAACTCGGGAAAAACCATGAGACTTCCCCCTCGCCGCGAGATGAGGCCCGATTCCCCTGCAATGGGTGCAGAGCAATTCCGTGTTCGACATCAAATGTGAAAGGAGCCTTGATTTCCTTGATGGCACTCCAGAGAAAACCCAAGATCACTGTCTCAAGTCTACAGGGATCCTGAGGTCACTGGAGCAACACGAAAGGGCTCCGTGGACCCCAAATCAACTGGAGATGAGAGCTTAGTCCCTGGCTTCGACTCAAGAGGAATACCAACTTTCCACAAGCACCTCAAGAGGAGGCTTCTCTCAGCTACAGGTATGTGAGAGGGACCCTGAGTTTGTGGCCTCAAGTGGAATGGACACCGAGATGCTCTGACTCGAAGGAAGGCCGGATATCCCTGCAGTGAATTGAATGCAGGCCTCTTTTGCATCTCCCATGACGAAGGGATGTCTGAATACCATGTGGAGACCACAGAGAAAGACCTTGTTCTCTGCCTCATCACGACAGGAGGTCTCCCGTCCTTTGAAAACTCGAGAGGTCCGCAGAGAACAAGGCTTCCAAAGGAGACGATGCCTGACTCCTCTTGAAAATGGATAGAAGTCCCAGGATCCCTGTGGCACGTGGAAAGGGACCCTGGGTCTCCCGCCTCACGTGGAGACGCATCCCAATGGCCATGCCAAGACTCGAGGAGAATCCCGAGGTGTCCCTCGCACCCAGGCAGTAGTCCTGACGTCGCTGAATAAACACGTGTCTGGAAAGGCCCTTCTGGTCGTAAGTCGAGAATGTACCCCAGGTTCCCACCGCAACTCGAGAAAAACCATGAGACTTCCCCCTCGCCGCGAGATGAGGCCCGATTCCCCTGCACTGCGTGCAGAGCAATTCCGTGTTCCACATCAAACATGAAAGGAGCCTTGATTTCCTTGATGGCACTCCAGAGAACACCCAAGATCACTGTCTCAAGTCTAGAGGGATACTGAGGTCACTGTAGCAACACGAAAGGGCTCCGTGGACCCCAAATCAACTCGAGATGCGAGCTTCGTCCCTGGCTTCGACTCAAGAGAAATACCCACTTTCCACAAGCACCTCAAGAGGAGGCTTCTCTCAGCTACAGGTATGTGAGAGGGACCCTGAGTTTGTGGCCTCAAGTGGAATGGACACCGAGATGCTCTGACTCGAAGGAAGGCCGGATATCCCTGCAGTGAATTGAATGCAGGCTCGTCTTGCATCTCCCACGACGAAGGGATGTCTGAATCCCCTGTGGAGACCAAGGAGAAAGACCTAGTTCTCCGCCTCATCGCGACCGGAGGCCTCATGTCGTTTGAAAACTCGAGAGGTTCGCGGAGATCAATGCTTCCAGAGGAGACGATGCCTGACTCCTCTTGAAAATGGATAGGAGTCCCAGGATCCCTGTGGCACGTGGAAATGGACCCTGGGTCTCCCGCCTCACGTGGAGACGCGTCCCAATGTCCATGCCAAGACTCGAGGAGAATCCCGAGGGGTCCCTCGCACCCAGGCAGGAGTCCTGACATTGACTAAACACGAGTCTGGAAAGGCCCTTCTGGTCGTAACTCGTGAATGTACCCCAGGTTCCTGCCGCAACTCGAGAAAAACAATGAGACTTCCCCCTCGCCGCGAGATGAGGCCCGATTCCCTTGCACTGCGTGCAGAGCAATTTCGTGTTCCAAATGAAACATGAAAGGAGCCTTGATTTCCTTGATGGCACTCCAGAGAACACCCAAGATCACTGTCTCAAGTCTAGAGGGATCCTGAGGTCACTGTAGCAACACGAAAGTGTTCCATGGACTACAAATCAAATCGAGATTAGAGCTTCTTCCCTGGCTTCGACTCAAGAGGAATACCCACTTTCCACAAGCACCTCAAGAGGAGGCTTCTCTCAGCTACAGGTATGTGAGAGGGACCCTGAGTTTGTGGCCTCAAGTGGAATGGACACCGAGATGCTCTGACTCGAAGAAAGGCCGGATATCCCTGCAGTGAATTGAATGCAGGCTCGTCTTGCATCTCCCACGACGAAGGGATGTCTGAATCCCCTGTGGAGACCAAGGAGAAAGACCTAGTTCTCCGCCTCATCGCGACCGGAAGCCTCACGTCCTTTGAAAACTCGAGAGGTCCGCGGAGATCAATGCTTCCAAAGGAGACGATGCCTGACTCCTCTTGAAAATGGATAGCAGTCCCAGGATCCCTGTGGCACGTGGAAAGGGACCCTGGGTCTCCCGCCTCACGTGGAGACGCGTCCCAATGGCCATGCCAAGACTCGAGGAGAATCCCGAGGGGGCCCTCGCACCCAGGCAGGAGTCCTGACGTCGCTGAATAAACACGTGTCTGGAAAGGCCCTTCCGGTCGAAACTCGAGAATGTACCCCAGGTTCCGGCCGCAACTCGAGAAAAACAATGAGACTTCCCCCTCGCCGCGAGATGAGGCCCGATTCCCCTGCACTGTGTGCAGAGCAATTTCGTGTTCCAAATCAAACATGAAAGAAGCCTTGATTTCCTTGATGGCACTCTAGAGAACACCCAAGATCACTGTCTCATGTCTAGAGGGATACTGAGGTCACTGTAGCAACATAAAAGGGCTCGGTGGACCCCAACTCAACTCGAGATGAGAGCTTCGTCCCTGGCTTCGACTCAAGAGGAATACCCACTTTCCACAAGCACCTCAAGAGGAGGCTTCTCTCAGCTACAGGTATGTGAGAGGGACCCTGAGTTTGTGTCCTCAAGTGGAATGGACACCGAGATACTCTGACTCGAAGGAAGGCCGGATATCCCTGCAATGAATTGAATGCAGGCTCGTCTTGCATCTCCCACGACGAAGGGATGTCTGAATCCCCTGTGGAGGCCAAGGAGAAAGACCTAGGTCTCCACCTCATCGCGACCGGAGGCCTCACGTCCTTTGAAAACTCGAGAGGTCCGCGGAGATCAATGCTTCCAAAGGAGACGATGCCTGACTCCTCTTGAAAATGGATAGGAGTCCCAGGATCCCTGTGGCACGTGGAAAGGGACACTGGGTCTCCCGCCTCACGTGGAGACGCGTCCCAATGGCCATGCCAAGTCTCGAGGAGAATCCCGAGGTGTCCCTCGCTCCCAGGCAGGAGTCCTGACATCGCTGAAAAAACACGTGTCTGGAAAGGCCCTTCTGGTCGTAAGTCGAGAATGTACCCCAGGTTCCGGCCGCAACTCGAGAAAAACCATGAGACTTCCCCCTCGCTGCGAGATGAGGCCCGATTCCCCTGCACTGCATGCAGAGCAATTCCGTGTTCCACATCAAACATGAAAGGAGCCTTGATTTCCTTGATGGCACTCCAGAGAACACCCAAGATCACTGTCTCAAGTCTAGAGGGATACTGAGGTCACTGTAGCAACACGAAAGGGCTCCGTGGACCCCAAATCAACTCGAGATGCGAGCTTCGTCCCTGGCTTCGACTCAAGAGAAATACCCACTTTCCACAAGCACCTCAAGAGGAGGCTTCTCTCAGCTACAGGTATGTGAGAGGGACCCTGAGTTTGTGACCTCAAGTGGAATGGACACCGAGATGCTCTGACTCGAAGGAAGGCCGGATATCCCTGCAGTGAATTGAATGCAGGCCTCTTTTGCATCTCCCACGACGAAGGGATGTCTGAATCCCCTGTGGAGACCAAGGAGAAAGACCTAGTTCTCCGCCTCATCGCGATCGGAGGCCTCACGTCCTTTGAAAACTCGAGAGGTCCGCGGAGATCAATGCTTCCAAAGGAGACGATGCCTGACTCCTCTTGAAAATGGATAGGAGTCCCAGGATCCCTGTGGCACGTGGAAAGGGACACTCGGTCTCCCGCCTCACGTGGAGACGCGTCCCAATGGCCATGCCAAGACTCGAGGAGAATCCCGAGGGGTCCCTCGCACCTAGGCAGGAGTCCTGACGTCGCTGAACAAACACGTGTCTGGAAGTGCCCTCCCCGTCATAACTCGAGAATATACCCCAGGTTCCGGCCGCAACTCGCGAAAAACCATGAGACTTCCCCCTCGCCGCGAGATGAGGCCCGATTCCCCTGCACTGCGTGCACAGCAATTACGTGTTACACATCAAACATGAAAGGAGCCTTGATTTCCTTGATGGCACTCCAGAGAACACCCAAGATCACTGTCTCATGTCTAGAGGGATACTGAGGTCACTGTAGCAAAACAAAAGGGCTCCGTGGACCCCAACTCAACTCGAGATGCGAGCTTCGTCCCTGGCTTCGACTCAAGAGGAATACCCACTTTCCACAAGCACCTCAAGAGGAGGCTTCTCTCAGCTACAGGAATGTGAGAGGGACCCTGAGTTTGTGGCCTCAAGTGGAAAGGACACCGAGATGCTCTGACTCGAAGGAAGGCCGGATATCCCTGCAGTGAATTGAATGCAGGCTCGTCTTGCATCTCCCACGACGAAGGGATGTCTGAATCCCCTGTGGAGACCAAGGAGAAAGACCTAGTTCTCCGCCTCATCGCGACCGGAGGCCTCACGTCCTTTGAAAACTCGAGAGGTCCGCGGAGATTAATGCTTCCAAAGGAGACGATGCCTGACTCTTCTTGAATATGGATAGTAGTCCCAGGATCCCTGTGGCACGTGGAAATGGACCCTGGGTCTCCCGCCTCACGTGGAGACGCGTCCCAATGTCCATGCCAAGACTCGAGGAGAATCCCGAGGGGTCCCTCGCACCCAGGCAGGAGTCCTGACATTGACTAAACACGAGTCTGGAAAGGCCCTTCTGGTCGTAACTCGTGAATGTACCCCAGGTTCCTGCCGCAACTCGAGAAAAACAATGAGACTTCCCCCTCGCCGCGAGATGAGGCCCGATTCCCCTGCACTGCGTGCAGAGCAATTTCGTGTTCCAAATGAAACATGAAAGGAGCCTTGATTTCCTTGATGGCACTCCAGAGAACACCCAAGATCACTGTCTCAAGTCTAGAGGGATCCTGAGGTCACTGTAGCAACACGAAAGTGTTCCATGGACTACAAATCAAATCGAGATGAGAGCTTCTTCCCTGGCTTCGACTCAAGAGGAATACCCACTTTCCACAAGCACCTCAAGAGGAGGCTTCTCTCAGCTACAGGTATGTGAGAGGGACCCTGAGTTTGTGACCTCAAGTGGAATGGACACCGAGATGCTCTGACTCGAAGAAAGGCCGGATATCCCTGCAGTGAATTGAATGCCGGCTCGTCTTGCATCTCCCACGAAGAAGGTATGTCTGAATCCCCTGTGGAGACAAAGGAGAAAGACCTAGTTCTCCGCCTCAACGCGACCGGAAGCCTCACGTCCTTTGAAAACTCGAGAGGTCCGCGGAGATCAATGCTTCCAAAGGAGACGAAGCCTGACTCCTCTTGAAAATAGATAGTAGTCCCAGGATCCCTGTGGAACGTGGAAAGGGACCCTGGGTCTCCCGCCTCACGTGGAGACGCGTCCCAATGGCCATGCCAAGACTCGAGGAGAATCCAGAGGGGTCCCTCGCACCCAGGCAGGAGTCCTGACGTCGCTGAATAAACACGTGTCTGGAAAGGCCCTTCCGGTCGAAACTCGAGAATGTACCCCAGGTTCCGGCCGCAACTCGAGAAAAACCATGAGACTTCCCCCTCGCCGCGAGATGAGGCCCAATTCCCCTGCACTGTGTGCAGAGCAATTTCGTGTTCCAAATCAAACATGAAAGAAGCCTTGATTTCCATGATGGCACTCCAGAGAACACCCAAGATCACTGTCTCATGTCTAGAGGGATACTGAGGTCACTGTAGCCACATAAAAGGGCTCGGTGGACCCCAACTCAACTCGAGATGAGAGCTTCGTCCCTGGCTTCGACTCAAGAGGAATACCCACATTCCACAAGCACCTCAAGAGGAGGCTTCTCTCAGCTACAGGTATGTGAGAGGAACCCTGAGTTTGTGTCCTCAAGTGGAATGGACACCGAGATGCTCTGACTCGAAGGAAGGCCGGATATCCCTGCAGTGAATTGAATGCAGGCTCGTCTTGCATCTCCCACGACGAAGGGATGTCTGAATCCCCTGTGGAGGCCAAGGAGAAAGACCTAGTTCTCCGCCTCATCGCGACCGGAGGCCTCACGTCCTTTGAAAACTCGAGAGGTCCGCGGAGATCAATGCTTCCAAAGGAGACGATGCCTGACTCCTCTTGAAAATGGATAGCAGTCCCAGGATCCCTGTGACACGTGGAAAGGGACCCTGGGTCTCCCGCCTCACGTGGAGACGCGTCCCAATGGCCATGCCAAGACTCGAGGAGAATCCCGAGGTGTCCCTCGCACCCAGGCAGGAGTCCTGACATCGCTGAAAAAACACGTGTCTGGAAAGGCCCTTCTGGTCGTAAGTCGAGAATGTACCCCAGGTTCCGGCCGCAACTCGAGAAAAACCATGAGACTTCCCCCTCGCCGCAAGATGAGGCCCGATTCCCCTGCACTGCATGCAGAGCAATTCCGTGTTCCACATCAAACATGAAAGGAGCCTTGATTTCCTTGATGGCACTCCAGAGAACACCCAAGATCACTGTCTCAAGTCTAGAGGGATACTGAGGTCACTGTAGCAACACGAAAGGGCTCTGTGGACCCCAAATAAACTCGAGATGCGAGCTTCGTCCCTGGCTTCGACTCAAGAGAAATACCCACTTTCCACAAGCACCTCAAGAGGAGGCTTCTCTCAGCTACAGGTATGTGAGAGGGACCCTGAGTGTGTGGCCTCAAGTGGAATGGACACCGAGATGCTCTGACTCGAAGGAAGGCCGGATATCCCTGCAGTGAATTGAATGCAGGCCTCTTTTGCATCTCCCACGACGAAGGGATGTCTGAATCCCCTGTGGAGACCAAGGAGAAAGACCTAGTTCTCCGCCTCATCGCAATCGGAGGCCTCACGTCCTTTGAAAACTCGAGAGGTCCGCGGAGATCAATGCTTCCAAAGGAGACGATGCCTGACTCCTCTTGAAAATGGATAGGAGTCCCAGGATCCCTGTGGCACGTGGAAAGGGACCCTGGGTCTCCCGCCTCACGTGGAGACGCGTCCCAATGGCCATGCCAAGACTCGAGGAGAATCCCGAGGGGTCCCTCGCACCCAGGCAGGAGTCCTGACGTCGCTGAACAAACACGTGTCTGGAAGGGCCCTCCCCGTCGTAACTCGAGAATATACCCCAGATTCCAGCCGCAACTCGAGAAAAACCATGAGACTTCCCCCTCGCCGCAAGATGAGGCCCGATTCCCCTGCACTGCGTGCAGAGCAATTACGTGTTCCACATCAAACATGAAAGGAGCCTTGATTTCCTTGATGGCACTTCAGAGAACACCCAAGATCACTGTCTCATGTCTAGAGGTATACTGAGGTCACTGTAGCAACACGAAAGGGCTCCGTGGACCCCAAATCAACTCGAGATGAGAGCTTCGTCCCTAGCTTCGACTCAAGAGGAATACCCACTTTCCACAGCACCTCAAGAGGAGGCTTCTCTCAGCTACAGGTATGTGAGAGGGACCCTGAATTTGTGGCCTCAGGTGGAATGGACACCGAGATGCTCTGACTCGAAGGAAGGCTGGATATCCCTGCCGTGAATTGAATGCAGGCCTCTTTTGCATCTCCCACGACGAAGGGATGTCTGAATCCCCTGTGGAGACCACAGAGAAAGACCTAGTTCTCCGCCTCATCGCGATCGGAGGCCTCACGTCCTTTGAAAACTCGAGAGGTCCGCGGAGATCAATGCTTCCAAAGGAGACGATGCCTGACTCCTCTTGAAAATGGATAGGAGTCCCAGGATCCCTGTGGCACGTGGAAAGGGACCCTGGGTCTCCCGCCTCACGTGGAGACGCGTCCCAATGGCCATGCCAAGACTCGAGGAGAATCCCGAGGTGTCCCTCGCACCTAGGCAGGAGTCCTGACGTCGCTGAACAAACATGTGTCTGGAAGGGCCCTCCCCGTCGTAACTCGGGAATATACCCCAGGTTCCGGCCGCAACTCGAGAAAAACCATGAGACTTCCCCCTCGCCACAAGATGAGGCCCGATTCCCCTGCACTGCGTGCAGAGCAATTCCGTGTTCCAAATCAAACATGAAAGGAGCCTTGATTTCCTTGATGGCACTCCAGAGAACACCCAAGATCACTGTCTCATGTCTAGAGGGATACTGAGGTCACTGTAGCAACACGAAAGGGCTCCGTGGACCCCAAATCAACTCGAGATGCGAGCTTCGTCCCTGGCTTCGACTCAAGAGGAATACCCACTTTCCACAAGCACCTCAAGAGGAGGCTTCTCTCAGCTACAGGTATGTGAGAGGGACCCTGAGTTTGTGGCCTCAAGTGGAATGGACACCGAGATGCTCTGACTCGAAAAAAGGCCGGATATCCCTGCAGTGAATTGAATGCAGGCCTCTTTTGCATCTCCCACGACGAAGGGATGTCTGAATCCCCTGTGGAGACCACAGAGAAAGACCTAGTTCTCCGCCTCAACGCGATCGGAGGCCTCACGTCCTTTGAAAACTCGAGAGGTCCGCGGAGATCAATGCTTCCAAAGGAGACGATGCCTGACTCCTCTTGAAAATGGATAGGAGTCCCAGGATCCCTGTGGCACGTGGAAAGCGAACATGGGTCTCCCGCCTCACGTGGAGACGCGTCCCAATGGCCATGCTAAGACTCGAGGAGAATCCCGAGGTGTCCCTCGCAACCAGGCAGGAGTCCTGACGTCGCTGAAGAAACATGTGTCTGGAAGGGCCCTCCCCGACGTAATTCGAGAATATACCCCAGGTTCCGGCCGCAAGTCGAGAAAAACCATGAGACTTCCCCTTCGCTGCGAGATGAGGCCCGATTCCCCTGCACTGCGTGCAGAGAAATTCCGTGTTCCACATCAAACATGAAAGGAGCCTTGATTTCCTTGATGGCACTCCAGAGAACACCCAAGATCACTGTCTCAAGTCTAGAGGGATCCTGAGTTCACTGTAGCAACACAAAAGGGCTCCGTGGACCCCAAATCAACTCGAGATGCGAGCTTCGTCTCTGGCTTCGACTCAAGAGGAATACCCACTTTCCACAAGCACCTCAAGAGGAGGCTTCTCTCAGCTACAGGTATGTGAGAGGGACCCTGAGTTTGTGTCCTCAAGTGGAAAGGACACCGAGATGCTCTGACTCGAAGGAAGGCCGGATATCCCTGCAGTGAATTGAATGCAGGCTCGTCTTGCATCTCCCACGACAAAGGGATGTCTGAATCCCCTGGGGAGGCCAAGGAGAAAGACCTAGTTCTCCGCCTCATCGCGACCGGAGGCCTCACGTCCTTTGAAAACTCGAGAGGTCCGCGGAGATCAATGCTTCCAAAGGAGACGATGCCTGACTCCTCTTGAAAATGGATAGGAGTCCCAGGATCCCTGTGGCACGTGGAAAGGGACCCTGGGTCTCCCGCCTCACGTGGAGACGCGTCCCAATGGCCATGCCAAGACTCGAGGAGAATCCCGAGGTGTCCCTCGCACCTAGGCAGGAGTCCTGACGTCGCTGAACAAACACGTGTCTGGAAGGGCCCTCCCCGTCGTAACTCGAGAATATACCCCAGGTTCCGGCCGCAACAAGAGAAAAACCATGAGACTACCCCTCGCCGCGAGATGAGGCCCGATTCCCCTGCACTGCGTGCAGAGCAATTCCGTGTTCCACATCAAACATGAAAGGAGCCTTGATTTCCTTGATGGCACTCCAGAGAACACCCAAGATCACTGTCTCAAGTCTAGAGGGATCCTGAGGTCACTGTAGCAACACGAAATGGCTCCGTGGACCCCAAATCAACTCGAGATGAGAGCTTCGTCCCTGGCTTCGACTCAAGAGCAAAACCCACTTTCCAAAAGCACCTCAAGAGGAGGATTCTCTCAGCTACAGGTATGTAAGAGGGACCCTGAGTTTGTGGCCTCAAGTGGAATGGACACCGAGATGCTGTGACTCGAAGGAAGGCCGGATATCCCTGCAGTGAATTGAATGCAGGCTCGTCTTGCATCTCCCACGACGAAGGGATGTCTTAAACCCCTGTGGAGCCCACAGAGAAAGACCTAGTTCTCCTCCTCATCGCGACCGGATGCCTCACGTCCTTTGAAAACTCGAGAGGTGCGCGGAGATCAATGCTTCCAAAGGAGACGATGCCTGACTCCTCTTGAAAATGGATAGGAGTCCCAGGATCCCTGTGGCACGTGGAAAGGGACCCTGGGTCTCCCGCCTCACGTGGAGACGCGTCCCAATGGCCATGCCAAGACTTGAGGAAAATCCCGAGGTGTCCCTCGCACCTAGGCAGGAGTCCTGACGTCGCTGAACAAACACGTGTCTGGAAGGGCGCTCCCCGTCATAACTCGAGAATATACCCCAGGTTCCGGCCGCAACATGAGAAAAACCATGAGACTTCCCCCTCGCCGCGAGATGAGGCCCGATTCCCCTGCACAGCGTGCAGAGAAATTCCATGTTCCACATCAAACATGAAAGGAGCCTTGATTTCCTTGATGGCACTCCAGAGAACACCCAAGATCACTGTCTCAAGTCTAGAGGGATCCTGAGGTCACTGTAGCAACAAGAAAGGGCTCCGTGGACCCCAAATCAACTCGAGATGAGAGCTTCTTCCCTGGCTTCGACTCAAGAGGAATACCCACTTACCACAAGCAGCTCAAGAGGAGAATTTTCTCAGCTACAAGTGTGTGAGAGGGACCCTGAATTTGTGGCCTCAAGTGGAATGGACACCGAGATGCTCAGACTCGAAGGAAGGCCGGATATCCCTGCAGTGAATTGAATGCAGGCTCGTCTTGCATCTCCCACGACGAAGGGATGTCTGAATCCCCTGTGGAGACTACAGAGAAAGACGTAGTTCTCCGCTTCATTTCGACCGGAGGCCTCATGTCCTTTGAAAACTCGAGAGGTCCGCGGAGATCAATGCTTCCAAAGGAGACGATGTCTGACTCCTCTTGAAAATGGATAGGAGTCCCAGGATTCCTGTGGCACGTGGAAAGGGACCCTGGGTCTCCCGACTCACGTGGAAACGCGTCCCAATGGCCATGCCAAGACTCGAGGAGAATCCAGAGTTGCCCGTCGCACCTAGGCAGGAGTCCTGACGTCGCTGAATAAACACGTGTCTGGAAAGGCCCTTCTGGTCGTAACTCGAGAATGTACCCCAGGTTCCGGCCGCAACTCGAGAAAAACCATGAGACTTCCCCCTCGCCGCGAGATGAGGCCCGATTCCCCTGCACTGCGTGCAGAGCAATTCCGTGATCCAAATCAAACATGAAAGGAGCCTTGATTTCCTTGCTGGCACTCCAGAGAAAACCCAAGATCACTGTCTCAAGTCTAGAGGGATACTGAGGTCACTGTAGCAACACGAAAGGGCTCCGTGGACCCCAAATCAACTCGAGATGCGAGCTTCGTCCCTGGCTTCGACTCAAGAGGAATACCCACTTTCCACAAGCACCTCAAGAGGAGGCTTCTCTCAGCTACAGGTATGTGAGAGGGACCCTGAGTTTGAGGCCTCAAGTGGAATGGACACCGAGATGCTCTGACTCGAAGGAAGGCCGGATATCCCTGCAGTGAATTGAATGCAGGCTCGTCTTGCATCTCCCACGACGAAGGGTTGTCTGAATCCCCTGTGGAGACCACAGAGAAAAACCTAGTTCTCCGCCTCATCGCGACCGGAGGCCTCACGTCCTTTGAAAGCTCGAGAGGTCCGCCGAGATCAATGCTTCCAAAGGAGACGATGCCTGACTCCTCTTGAAAATGGATAGGAGTCCCAGGATCCCTGTGGCACGTGGAAAGGGACCCTGGGTCTCCCGCCTCACGTGGAGACGCGTCCCAATGGCCATGCCAAGACTCGAGGAGAATCCCGAGGTGTCCCTCGCACCTAGGCAGGAGTCCTGACGTCGCTGAACAAACACGTGTCTGGAAGGGCCCTCCCCGTCGTAACTCGAGAATATACCCCAGGTTCCGGCCGCAACTCGAGAAAAACCATGAGACTACCACTCGCCGCGAGATGAGGCCCGATTCCCCTGCACAGCGTGCAGAGCAATTCCGTGTTCCACTCAAACATGAAAGGAGCCTTGATTTCCTTGATGGCACTCCAGAGAACACCCAAGATCACTGTCTCAAGTCTAGAGGGATCCTGAGGTCACTGTAGCAACACGAAATGGCTCCGTGGACCCCAAATCAACTCGAGATGAGAGCTTCGTCCCTGGCTTCGACTCAAGAGCAAAACCCACTTTCCAAAAGCACCTCAAGAGGAGGATTCTCTCAGCTACAGGTATGTGAGAGGGACCCTGAGTTTGTGGCCTCAAGTGGAATGGACACCGAGATGCTGTGACTCGAAGGAAGGCCGGATATCCCTGCAGTGAATTGAATGCAGGCTCGTCTTGCATCTCCCACGACGAAGGGATGTCTTAAACCCCTGTGGAGCCCACAGAGAAAGACCTAGTTCTCCTCCTCATCGCGACCGGATGCCTCACGTCCTTTGAAAACTCGAGAGGTGCGCGGAGATCAATGCTTCCAAAGGAGACGATGCCTGACTCCTCTTGAAAATGGATAGGAGTCCCAGGATCCCTGTGGCACGTGGAAAGGGACCCTGAGTCTCCCGCCTCACGTGGAGACGCGTCCCAATGGCCATGCCAAGACTCGAGGAGAATCCCGAGGTGTCCCTCGCACCTAGGCAGGAGTCCTGACGTCGCTGAACAAACACGTGTCTGGAAGGGCGCTCCCCGTCGTAACTCGAGAATATACCGCAGGTTCCGGCCGCAACATGAGAAAAACCATGAGACTTCCCCCTCGCCGCGAGATGAGGCCCGATTCCCCTGCACAGCGTGCAGAGAAATTCCATGTTCCACATCAAACATGAAAGGAGCCTTGATTTCCTTGATGGCACTCCAGAGAACACCCAAGATCACTGTCTCAAGTCTAGAGGGATCCTGAGGTCACTGTAGCAACAAGAAAGGGCTCTGTGGACCCCAAATCAACTCGAGATGAGAGCTTCTTCCCTGGCTTCGACTCAAGAGGAATACCCACTTACCACAAGCAGCTCAAGAGGAGCCTTTTCTCAGCTACAGGTGTGTGAGAGGGACCCTGAGTTTGTGGCCTCAAGTGGAATGGACACCGAGATGCTCAGACTCGAAGGAAGGCCGGATATCCCTGCAGTGAATTGAATGCAGGCTCGTCTTGCATCTCCCACGACGAAGGGATGTCTGAATCCCCTGTGGAGACTACAGAGAAAGACGTAGTTCTCCGCTTCATTTCGACCGGAGGCCTCATGTCCTTTGAAAACTCGAGAGGTCCGCGGAGATCAATGCTTCCAAAGGAGACGATGCCTGACTCCTCTTGAAAATGGATAGGAGTCCCAGGATTCCTGTGGCACGTGGAAAGGGACCCTGGGTCTCCCGCCTCACGTGGAGACGCGTCCCAATGGCCATGCCAAGACTCGAGGAGAATCCCGAGGTGTCCCTCCCACCTAGGCAGGAGTCCTGACGTCGCTGAACAAACACGTGTTTGGAAGGGCCCTCCCCGTCGTAACTCGAGAATATACCCCCGGTTCCGGCCGCAACTCGAGAAAAACCATGAGACTTCCCCCTCGCCACGAGATGAGGCCCGATTCCCCTGTACTGCGTGCAGAGCAATTCCGTGTTCCACATCAAACATGAAAGGAGCCTTGATTTCCTTGATGGCACTCCAGAGAACACCCAAGATCACTTTCTCAAGTCTAGAGGGATCCTGAGGTCACTGTAGCAACAAGAAATGGCTCCGTGAACCCCAAATCAACTCGAGATGAGAGCTTCATCCCTGGCTTCGACTCAAGAGGAAAACCCACTTTCCATAAGCACCTCAAGAGGAAGCTTCTCTCAGCTACAGGTATGTGAGAGGGACCCTGAGTTTGTGGCCTCAAGTGGAATGGACACCGAGATGCTCTGACTCGAAGGAAGGCCGGATATCCCTGCAGTGAATTGAATGCAGGCTCGTCTTGCATCTCCCACGGCGAAGGGATGTCTGAAACCCATGTGGAGACCAAGGAGAAAGACCTAGTTCTCCGCCTCATCGCGACCGGAGGCCTCACGTCCTTTGAAAACTCGAGAGGTCCGCGGAGATCACTGCTTCCAAAGGAGACGATGCCTGACTCCTCTTGAATATGGATAGTAGTCCCAGGATCCCTGTAGCACGTGGAAAGGGACCCTGGGTCTCCCACCTCACGTGGAGACGCGTCCCAATGGCCATGCCAATACTCGAGGAGAATCCCGAGGGGTCCCTCGCACCCAGGCAGGAGTCCTGACATAGCTGAATAAACACGTGTCTGGAAAGGCCCTTCCGGTCGAAACTCGAGAATGTACCCCAGGTTCCGGCCGCAACTCGAGAAAAACAATGAGACTTCCCCCTCGGCGCAAGATGAGGCCCGATTCCCCTGCACTGCGTGCAGAGCAATTCCGTGTTCCAAATCAAACATGAAAGGAGCCTTGATTTCCTTGATGGCACTCCAGAGAACCCCCAAGATCACTGTCTCAAGTCTAAGGGATACTGAGGTCACTGTAGCAACACGAAAGGGCTCCGTGGACCCCAAATCAACTCGAGATGAGAGCTTCGTCCCTGGCTGCGACTCAAGAGGAATACCCACTTTCCACAAGCACCTCAAGAGGAGACTTCTCTCAGCTACATGTAAGTGAGAGGGACCCTGAGTTTGTGTCCTCAAGTGGAATGGACACCGAGATGCTCTGACTCGAAGGAAGGCCGGATATCCCTGCAGTGAATTGAATGCAGTCCTCTTTTGCATCTCCCACGACGAAGGGATGTCTGAATCCCATGTGGAGACCACAGAGAAAGACCTTGTTCTCTGCCTCATCACGACTGGAGGTCTCCCGTCCGTTGAAAACTCGAGAGGTCCCCGGAGAACAAGGCTTCCAAAGGAGACGATGCCTGACTCCTCTTGAAAATGGATAGAAGTCCCAGGATCCCTGTGGCACGTGGAAAGGGACCCTGGGTCTCCCGCCTCACGTGGAGACGCATCCCAGTGGCCATGCCAAGACTCGAGGAGAATCCCGAAGTGTCCCTCGCACCTAGGGAGGAGTCCTGACGTCGCTGAACAAACACGTGTCTGGAAGGGCCCTCCCCGTCGTAACTCGAGAATATATCCCAGGTTCCGGCCGCAACTCGAGAAAAACCATGAAATTTCCCCCTCGCCGCGAGATGACGCCCGATTCGCCTGCACTGCGTGCAGAGCAACTCCGTGTTCCACATCAAACATGAAAGGAGCCTTGATTTCCTTGATGGCACTCCAGAGAACACCCAAGATCACTGTCTCATGTCTAGAGGGATACTGAGGTCACTGTAGCAACACGAAAGGGCTCCGTGGACCCCAAATCAACTCGAGATGAGAGCTTCGTCCCTGGCTTCGACTCAAGAGGAATACCCACTTTCCACAAGCACCTCAAGAGGAGGCTTCTCTCAGCTACAGGTATGTGAGAGGGACCCTGAGTTTGTGGCCTCAAGTGGAATGGACAACGAGATGCTCTGACTCGAAGGAAGGCCGGTTATCCCTGCAGTGAATTGAATGCAGGCTCGTCTTGCATCTCCCACGACGAAGGGATGTCTGAATCCCCTGTGGAGACCAAGGAGAAAGACCTAGTTCTCCGCCTCATCGCGACCTGAGGCCTCACGTCTTTGAAAACTCGAGAGGTCCGCGGAGATCAATGCTTCCAAAGGAGACGATGCCTGACTCCTCTTGAAAATGGATAGGAGTCCCAGGATCCCTGTGGCATGTGGAAAGGGACCCTGGGTCTCCCGCCTCACGTGGAGACGCGTCCCAATGGCCATGCCAAGACTCGAGGAGAATCCAGAGGGGTCCCTCGCACCCAGGCAGGAGTCCTAACGTCGCTGAATAAACACGTGTCTGGAAAGGCCCTTCCGGTCGAAACTCGAGAATTTACCCCAGGTTCCGGCCGCAACTCGAGAAAAACAATATGACTTCCCCCTCGCCGCGAGATGAGGCCCGATTCCCCTGCACTGCGTGCAGAGCAATTCCAAGTTCCAAATCAAACATGAAAGGAGCCTTGATTTCCTTGATGGCACTCCAGAGAAAACCCAAGATCACTGTCTCAAGTCTAGAGGGATACTGAGGTCACTGTAGCAACACGAAAGGGCTCCGTGGACCCCAAATCAACTCGAGATGAGAGCTTCGTCCCTGGCTCAACTCAAGAGGAATACCCACTTTCCACAAGCACCTCAAGAGGAGGCTTCTCTCAGCTACAGGTATGTGAGAGGGACCCTGAGTTTGTGGCCTCAAGTGGAATGGACACCGAGATGCACTGACTCGAAGGAAGGCTGGATATCCCTGCAGTGAATTGAATGCAGGCTCGTCTTGCATCTCCCACGACGAAGGGATGTCTGAATCCCCTGTGGAGACCAAGGAGAAAGACCTAGTTCTCCGCCTCATCGCGACCGGAGGCCTCACGTCCTTTGAAAACTCGAGAGGTCCGCGGAGATCAATCCTTCCAAAGGAGACGATGCCTTACTCCTCTCGAATATGGATAGTAGTCCCAGGATCCCTGTAGCACGTGGAAAGGGACCCTGGGTCTCCCGCCTCACGTGGAGACGCGTCCCAATGGCCATGCCAAGACTCGAGGAGAATACCGAGGGGTCCCTCGCACCCAGGCAGGAGTCCTGACATAGCTGAATAAACACGTGTCTGGAAAGGCCCTTCTGGTCGAAACTCGAGAATGTACCCCAGGTTCCGGCCGCAACTCGAGAAAAACAATGAGACTTCCCCCTCGCCGCGAGATGAGGCCCGATTCCCCTGCACTGCGTGCACAGCAATTCCGTGTTCCAAATCAAACATGAAAGGAGCCTTGATTTCCTTGATGGCACTCCAGAGAACCCCCAAGATCACTGTCTCAAGTCTAAGGGATACTGAGGTCACTGTAGCAACACGAAAGGGCTCCGTGGACCCCAAATCAACTCGAGATGCGAGCTTCGTCCCTGGCTTCGACTCAAGAGGAATACCCACTTTCCACAAGCACCTCAAGAGGAGGCTTCTCTCAGCTACAGGTATGTGAGAGGGACCCTGAGTTTGTGGCCTCAAGTGGAATGGACACCGAGATGCTCTGACTCGAAGGAAGGCCGGATATCCCTGCAGTGAATTGAATGCAGGCCTCTTTTGCATCTCCCACGACGAAGGGATGTCTGAATCCCATGTGGAGACCACAGAGAAAGACCTTGTTCTCTGCCTCATCACGACTGGAGGTCTCCCGTCCGTTGAAAACTCGAGAGGTCCGCGGAGAACAAGGCTTCCAAAGGAGACGATGCCTGACTCCTCTTGAAAATGGATAGAAGTCCCAGGATCCCTGTGGCACGTGGAAAGGGACCCTGGGTATCACGCCTCACGTGGAGACGCAACCAGTGGCCATGCCAAGACTCGAGGACAATCCCGAAGTGTCCCTCGCCCCTAGGGAGGAGTCCTGACGTCGCTGAACAAACACGTGTCTGGAAGGGCCCTCCCCGTCGAAACTCGAGAATATACCCCAGGTTCCGAGCGCAACTCGAGAAAAACCATGAAATTTCCCCCTCGCCGCGAGATGACGCCCGATTCGCCTGCACTGCGTGCAGAGCAATTCCGTGTTCCACATCAAACATGAAAGGAGCCTTGATTTCCTTGATGGCACTCCAGAGAACACCCAAGATCACTGTCTCATGTCTAGAGGGATACTGAGGTCACTGTAGCAACATGAAAGGGCTCCATGGACCCCAAATCAACTCGAGATGAGAGCTTCGTCCCTGGCTTCGACTCAAGAGGAATACCCACTTTCCACAAGCACCTCAAGAGGAGGCTTTTCTCAGCTACAGGTATGTGAGAGGGACCCTGAGTTTGTGGCCTCAAGTGGAATGGACACCGAGATGCTGTGACTCGAAGGAAGGCCGGATATCCCTGCAGTGAATTGAATGCAGGCCTCTTTTTCCTCTCCCACGACGAAGGGATGTCTGAATCCCCTGTGGAGACCAAGGAGAAAGACCTAGTTCTCCGCCTCATCGCGACCGGAAGCCTCACGTCCTTTGAAAACTCGAGAGGTCCGCGGAGATCAATGCTTCCAAAGGAGACGATGCCTGACTCCTCTTGAATATGGATAGTAGTCCCAGGATCCCTGTAGCACGTGGAAAGGGACCCTGGGTCTCCCGCCTCACGTGGAGACGCGTCCCAATGGCCATGCCAAGACTCGAGGAGAATCCCGAGGGGTCCCTCGCACCCAGGCAGGAGTCCTGACGTAACTGAATAAACACGTGTCTGGAAAGGCCCTTCCGGTCGAAACTCGAGAATATACCCCAGGTTCCGGCCGCAACTCGAGAAAAACAATGAGACTTCCCCCTCGCCGCGAGATGAGGCCCGATTCCCCTGCACTGCATGCACAGCAATTCCGTGTTCCAAATCAAACATGAAAGGAGCCTTGATTTCCTTGATGGCACTCCAGAGAACCCCCAAGATCACTGTCTCAAGTCTAAGGGATACTGAGGTCACTGTAGCAACACGAAAGGGCTCCGTGGACCCCAAATCAACTCGAGATGCGAGCTTCATCCCTGGCTTCGACTCAAGAGGAATACCCACTTTCCACAAGCACCTCAAGAGGAGGCTTCTCTCAGCTACAGGTATGTGAGAGGGACCCTGAGTTTGTGTCCTCAAGTGGAATGGACACCGAGATGCTCTGACTCGAAGGAAGGCCGGATATCCCTGCAGTGAATTGAATGCAGGCCTCTTTTGCATCTCCCACGACGAAAGGATGACTGTATCCCATGTGGAGACCACAGAGAAAGACCTTGTTCTCTGCCTCATCACGACTGGAGGTCTCCCGTCCGTTGAAAACTCGAGAGGTCCGCGGAGAACAAGGCTTCCAAAGGAGACGATGCCTGACTCCTCTTGAAAATGGATAGAAGTCCCAGGATCCCTGTGGCACGTGGAAAGGGACCCTGGGTCTCCCGCCTCACGTGGAGACGCGTCCCAGTGGCCATGCCAAGACTCGAGGAGAATCCCGAAGTGTCCCTCGCACCTAGGGAGGAGTCCTGACGTCGCTGAACAAACACGTGTCTGGAAGGGCCCTCCCCGTCGTAACTCGAGAATATACCCCAGGTTCCGGGCGCAACTCGAGAAAAACCATGAAATTTCCCCCTCGCCGCGAGATGACGCCCGATTCCCCTGCACTGCGTGCAGAGCAACTCCGTGTTCCACATCAAACATGAAAGGAGCCTTGATTTCCTTGATGGCACTCCAGAGAACACCCAAGATCACTGTCTCATGTCTAGAGGGATACTGAGGTCACTGTAGCAACACGAAAGGGCTCCGTGGACCCCAAATCAACTCGAGATGAGAGCTTCGTCCCTGGCTTCGACTCAAGAGGAATACCCACTATCCACAAGCACCTCAAGAGGAGGCTTCTCTCAGCTACAGGTATGTGAGAGGGACCCTGAGTTTGTGGCCTCAAGTGGAATGGACACCGAGATGCTGTGACTCGAAGGAAGGCCGGATATCCCTGCAGTGAATTGAATGCAGGCTCGTCTTGCATCTCCCACGATGAAGGGATGTCTGAATCCCCTGTGGAGACCAAGGAGAAAGACCTAGTTCTCCGCCTCATCGCGACCGGAGGCCTCACGTCCTTTGAAAACTCGAGAGGTCCGCGGAGATCAGTGCTTCCAAAGGAGACGATGCCTGACTCCTCTTGAAAATGGATAGGAGTCCCAGGATCCCTGTGGCATGTGGAAAGGGACCCTGGGTCTCCCGCCTCACGTGGAGACGCGTCCCAATGGCCATGCCAAGACTCGAGGAGAATCCAGAGGGGTCCCTCGCACTCAGGCAGGAATCCTGACGTCGCTGAATAAACACGTGTCTGGAAAGGCCCTTCCGGTCGAAACTCGAGAATGTACCCCAGGTTCCGGCCGCAACTCGAGAAAAACAATATGACTTCCCCCTCGCCGCGAGATGAGGCCCGGTTCCCCTGCACTGCGTGCAGAGCAATTCCGTGTTCCAAATCAAACATGAAAGGAGTCTTGATTTCCTTGATGGCACTCCAGAGAACACCCAAAATCACTGTCTCAAGTCTAGAGGGATACTGAGGTCACTGTAGCAACACGAAAGGGCTCCGTGGACCCCAAATCAACTCGAGATGAGAGCTTCATAACTGGCTTCGACTCAAGAGGAATACCAACTTTCCACAAGCACCTCAAGAGGAGGCTTCTCTCAGCTACAGGTATGTGAGAGGGACCCTGAGTTTGTGGCCTCAAGTGGAATGGACACCGAGATGCTCTGACTCGAAGGAAGGCCGGATATTCCTGCAGTGAATTGAATGCATGCCTCTTTTGCATCTCCCACGACGAAGGGCTGTCTGAATCCCCTGTTGAGACCACAGAGAAAGACCTAGTTCTCCGCCTCATCGCGACATGAGGCCTCACGTCCTTTGAAAACTCGAGAGGTCCGCGGAGATCAATGCTTCCAAAGGAGATGATGCCTGACTCCCCTTGAAAATGGATAGGAGTCCCAGGATCCCTGTGGCACGTGGAAAGGGACCGTGGGTCTCCCGCCTCACGTGGAGACGCGTCCCAATGGCCATGCCAAGACTCGAGGAGAATCCCGAGGTGTCCCTTGCACCTAGGCAGGAGTCCTGACGTCACTGAACAAACACGTGTCTGGAAGGGCCCTCCCCGTCGTAACTCGAGAATATACCCCAGGTTCCGGCCGCAACTCGAGAAAAACCATGAGAATTCCCCCTCGCCGCGAGATGAGGCCCGATTCCCCTGCACTACGTGCAGAGCAATTCCGTGTTCCACATCAAACATGAAAGGAGCCTTGATTTCCTTGATGGCACTCCAGAGAACACCCAAGATCACTGTCTCATGTCTAGAGGGATACTGAGGTCACTGTAGCAACACGAAAGGGCTCCATGGACCCCAAATCAACTCGAGATGTGAGCTTCTTCCCTGGCTTCGACTCAAGAGGAATTCACACTTTCCACAAGCACCTCAAGAGGAGGCTTCTCTCAGCTACAGGTATGTGAGAGGGACCCTGAGTTTGTGGCCTCAAGTGGAATGGACACCGAGATGCTCTGACTCGAAAGAAGGCCGGATATCCCTGCAGTGAATTGAATGCAGGCCTCTTTTGCATCTCCCACGACGAAGGGTTGTCTGAATCCCCTGTGGAGGCCAAGGAGATAGACCTAGTTCTCCGCCTCATCGCGACCGGAGACCTCACGTCCTTTGAAAACTCGAGAGGTCCGCGGAGATCAATGCTTCCAAAGGAGACGATGCCCTACTCCTCTTGAAAATGGATAGGAGTCCCAGGATCCCTGTGGCACGTGGAAAGGTAACCTTGGTCTCCCGCCTCACGTGGAGACGCATCCTAATGGCCATGCCAAGACTCGAGGAGAATCCCGAGGTGTCCCTCGCACCTAGGCAGGAGTCCTGACGTCGCTGAACAAACACGTGTCTGGAAGGGCCCTCCCCATCGTAACTCGAGAATATACCCCAGGTTCCGGCCGCAACTCGAGAAAAACCATGAGACTTCCCCCTCGCCGCGAGATGAGGCCCGATTCCCCTGCACTGCGTGGAGAGCAATTCCGTGTTCCACATCAAACACGAAAGGAGCCTTGATTTCCTTGATGGCACTCCAGAGAACCCCCAAGATCACTGTCTCAAGTCTAGAGGGATCCTTAAGTCACTGGAGCAACACGAAAGGGCTCCGTGGACCCCAAATCAACTCGAGATGCGAGCTTCGTCCCTGGCTGCGACTCAAGTGGAATACCCACTTTCCACAAGCACCTCAAGAGGAGGCTTCTCTCAGCTACAGGTATGTGAGAGGGACCCTGAGTTTGTGTCCTCAAGTGGAATGGACACCGAGATGCTCTGACTCGAAGGAAGGCCGGATATCCCTGCAGTGAATTGAATGCAGGCCTCTTTTGCATCTCCCACGACGAAGGGATGTCTGAATCTGCTGTGGAGACCACAGAGAAAGACCTTGTTCTCTGCCTCATCACGACTGGAGGTCTCCCGTCCGTTGAAAACTCGAGAGGTCCGCGGAGAACAAGGCTTCCAAAGGAGACGATGCCTGACTCCTCTTGAAAATGGATAGAAGTCCCAGGATCCCTGTGGCACGTGGAAAGGGACCCTGGGTCTCCCGCCTCACGTGGAGACGCGTCCCAGTGGCCATGCCAAGACTCGAGGAGAATCCCGAAGTGTCCCTCGCACCTAGGGAGGAGTCCTGACGTCGCTGAACAAACACGTGTCTGGAAGGGCCCTCCCCGTCGTAACTCGAGAATATACCCCAGGTTCCGGGCGCAACTCGAGAAAAACCATGAAATTTCCCCCTCGCCGCGAGATGACGCCCGATTCCCCTGCACTGCGTGCAGAGCAACTCCGTGTTCCACATCAAACATGAAAGGAGCCTTGATTTCCTTGATGGCACTCCAGAGAACACCCAAGATCACTGTCTCATGTCTAGAGGGATACTGAGGTCCCTGTAGCAACACGAAAGGGCTCCGTGGACCCCAAATCAACTCGAGATGAGAGCTTCGTCCCTGGCTTCGACTCAAGAGGAATACCCACTATCCACAAGCACCTCAAGAGGAGGCTTCTCTCAGCTACAGGTATGTGAGAGGGACCCTGAGTTTGTGGCCTCAAGTGGAATGGACACCGAGATGCTGTGACTCGAAGGAAGGCCGGATATCCCTGCAGTGAATTGAATGCAGGCTCGTCTTGCATCTCCCACGATGAAGGGATGTCTGAATCCCCTGTGGAGACCAAGGAGAATGACCTAGTTCTCCGCCTCATCGCGACCAGAGGCCTCACGTCCTTTGAAAACTCGAGAGGTCCGCGGAGATCAGTGCTTCCAAAGGAGACGATGCCTGACTCCTCTTGAAAATGGATAGGAGTCCCAGGATCCCTGTGGCATGTGGAAAGGGACCCTGGGTCTCCCGCCTCACGTGGAGACGCGTCCCAATGGCCATGCCAAGACTCGAGGAGAATCCAGAGGGGTCCCTCGCACTCAGGCAGGAATCCTGACGTCGCTGAATAAACACGTGTCTGGAAAGGCCCTTCCGGTCGAAACTCGAGAATGTACCCCAGGTTCCGGCCGCAACTCGAGAAAAACAATATGACTTCCCCCTCGCCGCGAGATGAGGCCCGGTTCCCCTGCACTGCGTGCAGAGCAATTCCGTGTTCCAAATTAAACATGAAAGGAGTCTTGATTTCCTTGATGGCACTCCAGAGAACACCCAAAATCACTGTCTCAAGTCTAGAGGGATACTGAGGTCACTGTAGCAACACGAAAGGGCTCCGTGGACCCCAAATCAACTCGAGATGAGAGCTTCATAACTGGCTTCGACTCAAGAGGAATACCAACTTTCCACAAGCACCTCAAGAGGAGGCTTCTCTCAGCTACAGGTATGTGAGAGGGACCCTGAGTTTGTGGCCTCAAGTGGAATGGACACCGAGATGCTCTGACTCGAAGGAAGGCCGGATATTCCTGCAGTGAATTGAATGCATGCCTCTTTTGCATCTCCCACGACGAAGGGCTGTCTGAATCCCCTGTTGAGACCACAGAGAAAGACCTAGTTCTCCGCCTCATCGCGACATGAGGCCTCACGTCCTTTGAAAACTCGAGAGGTCCGCGGAGATCAATGCTTCCAAAGGAGATGATGCCTGACTCCCCTTGAAAATGGATAGGAGTCCCAGGATCCCTGTGGCACGTGGAAAGGGACCGTGGGTCTCCCGCCTCACGTGGAGACGCGTCCCAATGGCCATGCCAAGACTCGAGGAGAATCCCGAGGTGTCCCTTGCACCTAGGCAGGAGTCCTGACGTCACTGAACAAACACGTGTCTGGAAGGGCCCTCCCCGTCGTAACTCGAGAATATACCCCAGGTTCCGGCCGCAACTCGAGAAAAACCATGAGAATTCCCCCTCGCCGCGAGATGAGGCCCGATTCCCCTGCACTACGTGCAGAGCAATTCCGTGTTCCACATCAAACATGAAAGGAGCCTTGATTTCCTTGATGGCACTCCAGAGAACACCCAAGATCACTGTCTCATGTCTAGAGGGATACTGAGGTCACTGTAGCAACACGAAAGGGCTCCATGGACCCCAAATCAACTCGAGATGTGAGCTTCTTCCCTGGCTTCGACTCAAGAGGAATTCACACTTTCCACAAGCACCTCAAGAGGAGGCTTCTCTCAGCTACAGGTATGTGAGAGGGACCCTGAGTTTGTGGCCTCAAGTGGAATGGACACCGAGATGCTCTGACTCGAAAGAAGGACGGATATCCCTGCAGTGAATTGAATGCAGGCCTCTTTTGCATCTCCCACGACGAAGGGTTGTCTGAATCCCCTGTGGAGGCCAAGGAGAAAGACCTAGTTCTCCGCCTCATCGCGACCGGAGACCTCACGTCCTTTGAAAACTCGAGAGGTCCGCGGAGATCAATGCTTCCAAAGGAGACGATGCCCTACTCCTCTTGAAAATGGATAGGAGTCCCAGGATCCCTGTGGCACGTGGAAAGGTAACCTTGGTCTCCCGCCTCACGTGGAGACGCATCCTAATGGCCATGCCAAGACTCGAGGAGAATCCCGAGGTGTCCCTCGCACCTAGGCAGGAGTCCTGACGTCGCTGAACAAACACGTGTCTGGAAGGGCCCTCCCCATCGTAACTCGAGAATATAACCCAGGTTCCGGCCGCAACTCGAGAAAAACCATGAGACTTCCCTTTCGCCGCGAGATGAGGCCCGATTCCCCTGCACTGCGTGCAGAGAAATTCCGTGTTCCACATCAAACACGAAAGGAGCCTTGATTTCCTTGATGGCACTCCAGAGAACCCCCAAGATCACTGTCTCAAGTCTAGAGGGATCCTTAAGTCACTGTAGCAACACGAAAGGGCTCCGTGGACCCCAAATCAACTCGAGATGCGAGCTTCGTCCCTGGCTGCGACTCAAGTGGAATACCCACTTTCCACAAGCACCTCAAGAGGAGGCTTCTCTCAGCTACAGGTATGTGAGAGGGACCCTGAGTTTGTGTCCTCAAGTGGAATGGACACCGAGATGCTCTGACTCGAAGGAAGGCCGGATATCCCTGCAGTGAATTGAATGCAGGCCTCTTTTGCATCTCCCACGACGAAGGGATGTCTGAATCTGCTGTGGAGACCACAGAGAAAGACCTTGTTCTCTGCCTCATCACGACTGGAGGTCTCCCGTCCGTTGAAAACTCGAGAGGTCCGCGGAGAACAAGGCTTCCAAAGGAGACGATGCCTGACTCCTCTTGAAAATGGATAGGAGTCCCAGGATGCCTGTGGCACGTGGAAAGGGAAACTGGGTCTCCCGCCTCACGTGGAGACGCGTCCCAATGGCCATGCCAAGACTCGAGGAGAATCCCGAGATGTCCCTCGCACCCAGGCAGGAGTCCTGACATCGCTGAATAAACACGTGTCTGGAAGTCCCTTCTGGTCGTAACTCGAGAATGTACCCCAGGTTCCGGCCGCAACTCGAGAAAAACCATGAGACTTCCCCCTCGCCGTGAGATGAACCCCAATTCCCCTGCACTGCGTGCAGAGCAATTCCGTGTTCCAAATCAAACATGAAAGGAGCCTTGATTTCCTTGATGGCACTCCAGAGAAAACCCAAGATCACTGTCTCAAGTCTAGAGGGATACTGAGGTCACTGTAGCAACACGAAAGGGCTCCGTGCACCCCAAATCAACTCGAGACGCGAGCTTCGTCCCTGGCTTCGACTCAAGAGGAATACCCACTTTCCACAAGCACCTCAAGAGGAGGCTTCTCTCAGCTACAGGTATGTGAGAGGGACCCTGAGTTTGTGGCCTCAAGTGGAATGGACACCGAGATGCTCTGACTCGAAGGAAGGCCGGATATCCCTGCAGTGAATTGAATGCAGGCCTCTTTTGCATCTCCCACGAAGAAGGGATGTCTGAATCCCCTGTGGAGACCACAGAGAAAGACCTAGTTCTCCGCCTCATCGCGATCGGAGGCCTCACGTCCTTTGAAAACTCGAGAGGTCAGCGGAGATCAATGCTTCCAAAGGAGACGAAGCCTGACTACTCTTGAAAATGGATAGGAGTCCCAGGATCCCTGTGGCACGTGGAAAGGGACCCTGGGTCTCCCTCCTCACGTGGAGGCGCGTCCCAATGGCCATGCCAAGACTCGAGGAGAATCCCGAGGTGTCCCTCGCACCTAGGCAGGAGTCCTGACGTCGCTGAAGTAACATGTGTCTGGAAGGGCCCACCCCGTCGTAATTCGAGAATATACCCCAGGTTCCGGCCGCAAGTCGAGAAAAACCATGAGACTTCCCTTTCGCCGCGAGATGAGGCCCGATTCCCCTGCACTGCGTGCAGAGAAATTCCGTGTTCCACATCAAACATGAAAGGAGACTTGATTTCCTTGATGGCACTCCAGAGAACACCCAAGATCACTGTCTAAAGTCTAGAGGGATCCTGAGGTCACTGTAGCAACACAAAAAGGCTCCGTGGACCCCAAATCAACTCGAGATGAGAGCTTCGTCCCTGGCTTCGACTCAAGAGGAATACCCACTTTCCACAAGCACCTCAAGAGGAGGCTTTTCTCAGCTACAGGTATGTGAGAGGGACCCTGAGTTTGTGGCCTCAAGTGGAATGGACACCGAGATGCTCTGACTCGAAGGAAGGCCGGATATCCCTGCAGTGAATGGATTGCAGGCTCGTCTTGCATCTCCCACGACGACGGGATGTCTGAATCCCCTGTGGAGACCATGGAGAAAGACCTAGTTCTCCGCTTCATCGCGACCGGAGGCCTCACGTCCTTTGAAAACTCGAGAGGTCCGCGGAGATCAATGCTTCCAAAGGAGACGATGCCTGACTCCTCTTGAAAATGGATAGGAGTCCCAGGATCCCTGTGGCACGTGGAAAGGACCCTGGGTCTCCCGCCTCACGTGGAGGCGCGTCCCAATGGCCATGCCAAGACTCGAGGAGAATCCAGAGGGGTCCCTCGCACCCAGGCAGGAGTCCTGACGTCGCTGAACAAACATGTGTCTGGAAGGGCCCTTCCGGTCGTAACTCGTGAGTGTACCCCAGGTTCCGGCCGCAACTCGAGAAAAACCATGAGACTTCCCCCTCGCCGCGAGATGAGGCCCGATTCCCCTGCACTGCGTGCAGAGCTATTCCGTATTCCAAATCAAACATTAAAGGAGCCTTGATTTCCTTGATGGCACTCCAGAGAACACCCAAGATCACTGTCGCAAGTCTAGAGGGATCCTGAGGTCACTGTAGCAACACGAAAGGGCTCCTTGGACCCCAAATCAACTCGAGATGAGAGCTTCGTCCCTGGCTTCGACTCAAGAGGAATACCCACTTTCCACAAGCACCTCAAGAGGAGGCTTCTCTCAGCTATAGGTATGTGAGAGGGACCCTGAGTTTGTGGCCTCAAGTGGAATGGTCACCGAGATGCTCTGACTAGAAGGAAGGCCGGATATCCCTGCAGTGAATTGAATGCAGGCTCGTCTTGCATCTCCCACGACGAAGGGATGTCTGAATCCCCTGTGGAGTCCAAGGAGAAAGACCTAGTTCTCCGCCTCATCGCTACCGGAGGCCTCACGTCCTTTGAAAACTCGAGAGGTCCGCGGAGATTAATGCTTCCAAAGGAGACGATGCCTGACTCCTCTTGAAAATGGATAGGAGTCCCAGGATCCCTGTGGCACGTGGAAAGGGACGCTGGGTCTCCCGCCTCACGTGGAGACGCGTCCCAATGGCCATGCCAAGACTCGAGGAGAATCCCGAGGTGTCCCTCGCACCTAGGCAGGAGTCCTGACATCGCTGAATAAACACGTGTCTGGAAAGGCCCTTCTGGTCGTAACTCGAGAATGTACCCCAGGTTCCGGCCGCAACTCGAGAAAAACCATGAGACTTCCCACTCGCTGCGAGATGAGGCCCGATTCCCCTGCACTGCGTGCAGAGCAATTCCGTGTTCCAAATCAAACATGAAAGGAGCCTTGATTTCCTTGATGGCACTCCAGAGAAAACCCAAGATCACTGTCTCAAGTCTAGAGGGATACTGAGGTCACTGTAGCAACACGAAAGGGCTCCATGGACCCCAAATCAACTGGAGATGTGAGCTTCGTCCCTGGCTTCGACTCAAGAGGAATACCCACTTTCCACAAGCACCTCAAGAGGAGGCTTCTCTCAGCTACTGGTATGTGAGAGGGACCCTGAGTTTGTGGCCTCAAGTGGAATGGACACCGTGATGTTCTGACTCGAAGGAAGGCCGGATATCCCTGCAGTGAATTGAATGCAGGCCTCTTTTGCATCTCCCACGACGAAGGGATGTCTGAATCCCCTGTGGAGACCACAGAGAAAGACCTAGTTCTCCGCCTCATCGCGATCGGAGGCCTCAGGTCCTTTGAAAACTCGAGAGGTCCGCGGAGATCAATGCTTCCAAAGGAGACGATGCCTGACTCCTCTTGAAAATGGATAGGAGTCCCAGGATCCCTGTGGCACGTGGAAAGGGACCCTGGGTCTCCCGCCTCACGTGGAGACGCGTCCAATGGCCATGCCAAGACTCGAGGAGAATCCAGAGTTGCCCGTCGCACCTAGGCAGGAGTCCTGACGTCGCTGAATAAACACGTGTCTGGAAAGGCCCTTCTGGTCGTAACTCGAGAATGTACCCCAGGTTCCGGCCGCAACTCGAGAAAAACCATGAGACTTCCCCCTCGCCGCGAGATGAGGCCCGATTCCCCTGCACTGCGTGCAGAGCAATTCCGTGATCCAAATCAAACATGAAAGGAACCTTGATTTCCTTGCTGGCACTCCAGAGAAAACCCAAGATCACTGTCTCAAGTCTAGAGGGATACTGAGGTCACTGTAGCAACACGAAAGGGCTCCGTGTACCCCAAATCAACTCGAGATGCGAGCTTCGTCCCTGGCTTCGACACAAGAGGAATACCCACTTTCCACAAGCACCTCAAGAGGAGGCTTCTCTCAGCTACAGGTATGTGAGAGGGACCCTGAGTTTGTGGCCTCAAGTGGAATGGACACCGAGATGCTCTGACTCGAAGGAAGGCCGGATATCCCTGCAGTGAATTGAATGCAGGCTCGTCTTGCATCTCCCACGACGAAGGGATGTCTGAATCCCCTGTGGATAACAAGGAGAAAGACCTAGTTCTCCGCCTCATCGCACCGGAGGCCTCACGTCCTTTGAAAACTCGAGAGGTCCGCGGAGATCAATGCTTCTAAAGGAGACGATGCCTGACTCGTCTTGAAAATGGATAGGAGTCCCAGGATCCCTGTGGCACGTGGAAAGGGACCCTGGATCTCCCGCCTCACGTGGAGACGCGTCCCAATGGCCATGCCTAGACTCGAGGAGAATCCCGAGGTGTCCCTCGCACCTAGGCAGGAGTCCTGACGTCGCTGAAGAAACATGTGTCTGGAAGGGCCCTCCCCGTCGTAATTCGAGAATATACCCCAGGTTCCGGCCGCAAGTCGAGAAAAACCATGAGACTTCCCCTTCGCCGCGAGATGAGGCCCGATTCCCCTGCACTGCGTGCAGAGAAATTCCGTGTTCCACATCAAACATGAAAGGAGCCTTGATTTCCTTGATGGCACTCCAGAGAACACCCAAGATCACTGTCTCAAGTCTAGAGGGATCCTGAGGTCACTGTAGCAACACAAAAAGGCTCCGTGGACCCCAAATCAACTCGAGATGAGAGCTTCGTCCCTGGCTTCGACTCAAGAGGAATACCCACTTTCCACAAGCACCTCAAGAGTAGGCTTTTCTCAGCTACAGGTATGTGAGAGGGACCCTGAGTTTGTGGCCTCAAGTGGAATGGACACCGTGATGTTCTGACTCGAAGGAAGGCCGGATATCCCTGCAGTGAATTGAATGCAGACTGGTCTTGCATCTCCGACGACGAAGGGATGTCTGAATCCCCTGTGGAGACCAAGGAGAAAGACCTAGTTCTCCGCTTCATCGCGACCGGAGGCCTCACGTCCTTTGAAAACTCGAGAGGTCCGCGGAGATCAATGCTTCCAAAGGAGACGATGCCTGACTCCTCTTGAAAATGGATAGGAGTCCCAGGATCCCTGTGGCACGTGAAAAGGGACCCTGGGTCTCCCGCCCAACGTGGAGACGCGTCCCAATGGCCATGCCAAACTCGAGGAGAATCCCGAGGGGTCCCTCGCACCCAGGCAGGAGTCCTGACGTCGCTGAACAAACACGTGTCTGGAAAGGCCCTTCTGGTCGTAACTCGAGAATGTACCCCAGGTTCCGGCCGCAACTCGAGAAAAACCATGAGACTTCCCCCTCACCGCGAGATGAGGCCCGATTCGCCTGCACTGCGTGCAGAGCAACTCCGTGTTCCAAATCAAACGTGAAATGAGACTTGATTTCCTTGATGGCACTCCAGAGAAAATCCAAGATCACTGTCTCAAGTCTAGAGGGATACTGA
The DNA here is from genome assembly GCF_033118175.1 of Dama dama. NCBI lineage: Eukaryota > Metazoa > Chordata > Mammalia > Artiodactyla > Cervidae > Dama > Dama dama. Next base: position 55,080 of record NW_026871022.1, on the reverse strand, counting down.
GGTCACTGTAGCAACACGAAAGGGCTCCGTGGACCCCAAATCAACTCGAGATGAGAGCTTCGTCCCTGGCTTCGACTCAAGAGGAATACCCACTTTCCACAAGCACCTCAAGAGGAGGCTTCTCTCAGCTACAGGTATGTGAGAGGGACCCTGAGTTTGTGGCCTCAAGTGGAATGGACACCATGATGTTCTGACTCGAAGGAAGGCCGGATATCCCTGCAGTGAATTGAATGCAGGCCTCTTTTGCATCTCCCACGACGAAGGGATGTCTGAATCCCCAGAGGAGACTACAGAGAAAGACCTAGTTCTCCGCCTCATCACGATCGGAGGCCTCAGGTCCTTTGAAAACTCGAGAGGTCCGCGGAGATCAATGCTTCCAAAGGAGACGATGCCTGACTCCTCTTGAAAATGGATAGGAGTCCCAGGATCCTTGGGGCACGTGGAAAGGGACCCTGGGTCTCCTGCCTCACGTGGAGACGCGTTCAAATGGCCATGCCAAGACTCGAGGAGAATCCAGAGTTGCCCCTCGCACCTAGGCAGGAGTCCTGACGTCACTGAACAAACACGTGTCTGGAAGGGCCCTTCCGGTCGTAACTCGTGAGTGTACCCCAGGTTCTGGCCGCAACTCGAGAAAAACCATGAGACTTCCCCCTCGCCGCGAGATGAGGCCCGATTCCCCTGCACTGCGTGCAGAGCAATTCCGTGTTCCAAATCAAACATGAAAGGAGCCTTGATTTCCTTGATGGCACTCCAGAGAAAACCTAAGATCACTGTCTCAAGTCTAGAGGGATCCTGACGTCACTGTAGCAACACGAAAGGGCTCCGTGGACCCCAAATCAACTCGAGATGAGAGCTTCGTCCCTGGCTTCGACTCAAGAGGAATACCCACTTTCCACAAGCACCTCAAGACGAGGCTTCTCTCAGCTACAGGTATGTGAGAGGGACCCTGAGTTTGTGGCCTCAAGTGGAATGGACACCGAGATGCTCTGACTCGAAGGAAGGCCAGATATCCCTGCAGTGAATTGAATGCAGGCTTGTCTTGCATCTCCCACGACGAAGGGATGTCTGAATCCCCTGTGGAGACCAAGGAGAAAGACCTAGTTCTCCGCCTCATCGCGACCGGAGGCCTCACGTCCTTTGAAAACTCGAGAGGTCCGCGGAGATCAGTGCTTCCAAAGGAGACGATGCCTGACTCCTCTTGAAAATGGATAGGAGTCCCAGGATCCCTGTGGCATGTGGAAAGGGACCCTGGGTCTCCCGCCTCACGTGGAGACGCGTCCCAATGGCCATGCCAAGACTCGAGGAGAATCCAGAGGGGTCCCTCGCACTCAGGCAGGAATCCTGACGTCGCTGAATAAACACGTGTCTGGAAAGGCCCTTCCGGTCGAAACTCGAGAATGTTCCCCAGGTTCCGGCCGCAACTCGAGAAAAACAATATGACTTCCCCCTCGCCGCGAGATGAGGCCCGGTTCCCCTGCACTGCGTGCAGAGCAATTCCGTGTTCCAAATCAAACATGAAAGGAGTCTTGATTTCCTTGATGGCACTCCAGAGAACACCCAAAATCACTGTCTCAAGTCTAGAGGGATACTGAGGTCACTGTAGCAACACGAAAGGGCTCCGTGGACCCCAAATCAACTCGAGATGAGAGCTTCATAACTGGCTTCGACTCAAGAGGAATACCAACTTTCCACAAGCACCTCAAGAGGAGGCTTCTCTCAGCTACAGGTATGTGAGAGGGACCCTGAGTTTGTGGCCTCAAGTGGAATGGACACCGAGATGCTCTGACTCGAAGGAAGGCCGGATATTCCTGCAGTGAATTGAATGCATGCCTCTTTTGCATCTCCCACGACGAAGGGTTGTCTGAATCCCCTGTTGAGACCACAGAGAAAGACCTAGTTCTCCGCCTCATCGCGACATGAGGCCTCACGTCCTTTGAAAACTCGAGAGGTCCGCGGAGATCAATGCTTCCAAAGGAGATGATGCCTGACTCCCCTTGAAAATGGATAGGAGTCCCAGGATCCCTGTGGCACGTGGAAAGGGACCGTGGGTCTCCCGCCTCACGTGGAGACGCGTCCCAATGGCCATGCCAAGACTCGAGGAGAATCCCGAGGTGTCCCTTGCACCTAGGCAGGAGTCCTGACGTCACTGAACAAACACGTGTCTGGAAGGGCCCTCCCCGTCGTAACTCGAGAATATACCCCAGGTTCCGGCCGCAACTCGAGAAAAACCATGAGAATTCCCCCTCGCCGCGAGATGAGGCCCGATTCCCCTGCACTACGTGCAGAGCAATTCCGTGTTCCACATCAAACATGAAAGGAGCCTTGATTTCCTTGATGGCACTCCAGAGAACACCCAAGATCACTGTCTCATGTCTAGAGGGATACTGAGGTCACTGTAGCAACATAAAAGGGCTCGGTGGACCCCAACTCAACTCGAGATGAGAGCTTCGTCCCTGGCTTCGACTCAAGAGGAATACCCACTTTCCACAAGCACCTCAAGAGGAGGCTTCTCTCAGCTACAGGTATGTGAGAGGGACCCTGAGTTTGTGTCCTCAAGTGGAATGGACACCGAGATGCTCTGACTCGAAGGAAGACCGGATATCCCTGCAGTGAATTGAATGCAGGCTCGTCTTGCATCTCCCATGGCGAAGGGATGTCTGAAAACCCTGTGGAGCCCACAGAGAAAGACCAAGTTCTCCTCCTCATCGCGACCGGAGGCCTCACATCCTTTGAAAACTCGAGAGGTCCGCGGAGATCAATGCTTCCAAAGGAGACGATGCCTGACTCCTCTTGAAAATGGATAGGAGTCCCAGGATCCCTGTGGCACGTGGAAAGGGACCCTGGGTCTCCCGCCTCACTTGGAGACGCGTCCCAATGGCTATGCCAAGACTCGAGGAGAATCCCGAGGTGTCCCTCGCACCTAGGCAGGAGTCCTGACGTCGCTGAACAAACACGTGTCTGGAAGGGCCCTCCCCGTCGTAACTCGAGAATATACCCCAGGTTCCGGCCGCAACTCGAGAAAAACCATGAGACTTCCCCCTCGCCGCGAGATGAGGCCCGATTCCCCTGCACTGCGTGCAGAGCAATTCCGTGTTCCACATTAAACGTGAAAGGAGCCTTGATTTCCTTGATGGCACTCCAGAGAACACCCAAAATCACTGTCTCAAGTCTAGAGGGATCCTGAGGTCACTGTAGCAACACGAAATGGCTCTGTGGACCCCAAATCAACTCGAGATGAGAGCTTCGTCCCTGGCTTCGACTCAAGAGGATAACCCACTTTCCATAGGCACCTCAAGAGGAGGCTTCTCTCAGCTACAGGTATGTGAGAGGGACCCTGAGTTTGTGGCCTCAAGTGGAATGGACACCGAGATGCTCTGACTCGAAGGAAGGCCGGATATCCCTGCAGTGAATTGAATGCAGGCTCGTCTTGCATCTCCCACGACGAAGGGATGTCTGAAACCCCTGTGAAGCCCACAGAGAAAGACCTAGTTCTCCTCCTCATCGCGACCGGAGGCCTCACGTCCTTTGAAAATTCGAGAGGTCCGCGGAGATCAATGCTTCCAAAGGAGACGATGCCTGACTCCTCTTGAAAATGGATAGGAGTCCCAGGATGCCTGTGGCACGTGGAAAGGGAAACTGGGTCTCCCGCCTCACGTGGAGACGCGTCCCAATGGCCATGCCAAGACTCGAGGAGAATCCCGAGATGTCCCTCGCACCCAGGCAGGAGTCCTGACATCGCTGAATAAACACGTGTCTGGAAGTCCCTTCTGGTCGTAACTCGAGAATGTACCCCAGGTTCCGGCCGCAACTCGAGAAAAACCATGAGACTTCCCCCTCGCCGTGAGATGAACCCCAATTCCCCTGCACTGCGTGCAGAGCAATTCCGTGTTCCAAATCAAACATGAAAGGAGCCTTGATTTCCTTGATGGCACTCCAGAGAAAACCCAAGATCACTGTCTCAAGTCTAGAGGGATACTGAGGTCACTGTAGCAACACGAAAGGGCTCCGTGCACCCCAAATCAACTCGAGACGCGAGCTTCGTCCCTGGCTTCGACTCAAGAGGAATACCCACTTTCCACAAGCACCTCAAGAGGAGGCTTCTCTCAGCTACAGGTATGTGAGAGGGACCCTGAGTTTGTGGCCTCAAGTGGAATGGACACCGAGATGCTCTGACTCGAAGGAAGGCCGGATATCCCTGCAGTGAATTGAATGCAGGCCTCTTTTGCATCTCCCACGAAGAAGGGATGTCTGAATCCCCTGTGGAGACCACAGAGAAAGACCTAGTTCTCCGCCTCATCGCGATCGGAGGCCTCACGTCCTTTGAAAACTCGAGAGGTCAGCGGAGATCAATGCTTCCAAAGGAGACGAAGCCTGACTACTCTTGAAAATGGATAGGAGTCCCAGGATCCCTGTGGCACGTGGAAAGGGACCCTGGGTCTCCCTCCTCACGTGGAGGCGCGTCCCAATGGCCATGCCAAGACTCGAGGAGAATCCCGAGGTGTCCCTCGCACCTAGGCAGGAGTCCTGACGTCGCTGAAGTAACATGTGTCTGGAAGGGCCCACCCCGTCGTAATTCGAGAATATACCCCAGGTTCCGGCCGCAAGTCGAGAAAAACCATGAGACTTCCCTTTCGCCGCGAGATGAGGCCCGATTCCCCTGCACTGCGTGCAGAGAAATTCCGTGTTCCACATCAAACATGAAAGGAGACTTGATTTCCTTGATGGCACTCCAGAGAACACCCAAGATCACTGTCTAAAGTCTAGAGGGATCCTGAGGTCACTGTAGCAACACAAAAAGGCTCCGTGGACCCCAAATCAACTCGAGATGAGAGCTTCGTCCCTGGCTTCGACTCAAGAGGAATACCCACTTTCCACAAGCACCTCAAGAGGAGGCTTTTCTCAGCTACAGGTATGTGAGAGGGACCCTGAGTTTGTGGCCTCAAGTGGAATGGACACCGAGATGCTCTGACTCGAAGGAAGGCCGGATATCCCTGCAGTGAATGGATTGCAGGCTCGTCTTGCATCTCCCACGACGACGGGATGTCTGAATCCCCTGTGGAGACCAAGGAGAAAGACCTAGTTCTCCGCTTCATCGCGACCGGAGGCCTCACGTCCTTTGAAAACTCGAGAGGTCCGCGGAGATCAATGCTTCCAAAGGAGACGATGCCTGACTCCTCTTGAAAATGGATAGGAGTCCCAGGATCCCTGTGGCACGTGGAAAGGACCCTGGGTCTCCCGCCTCACGTGGAGGCGCGTCCCAATGGCCATGCCAAGACTCGAGGAGAATCCCGAGGGGTCCCTCGCACCCAGGCAGGAGTCCTGACGTCGCTGAACAAACATGTGTCTGGAAGGGCCCTTCCGGTCGTAACTCGTGAGTGTACCCCAGGTTCCGGCCGCAACTCGAGAAAAACCATGAGACTTCCCCCTCGCCGCGAGATGAGGCCCGATTCCCCTGCACTGCGTGCAGAGCTATTCCGTATTCCAAATCAAACATTAAAGGAGCCTTGATTTCCTTGATGGCACTCCAGAGAACACCCAAGATCACTGTCGCAAGTCTAGAGGGATCCTGAGGTCACTGTAGCAACACGAAAGGGCTCCTTGGACCCCAAATCAACTCGAGATGAGAGCTTCGTCCCTGGCTTCGACTCAAGAGGAATACCCACTTTCCACAAGCACCTCAAGAGGAGGCTTCTCTCAGCTATAGGTATGTGAGAGGGACCCTGAGTTTGTGGCCTCAAGTGGAATGGTCACCGAGATGCTCTGACTAGAAGGAAGGCCGGATATCCCTGCAGTGAATTGAATGCAGGCTCGTCTTGCATCTCCCACGACGAAGGGATGTCTGAATCCCCTGTGGAGTCCAAGGAGAAAGACCTAGTTCTCCGCCTCATCGCTACCGGAGGCCTCACGTCCTTTGAAAACTCGAGAGGTCCGCGGAGATTAATGCTTCCAAAGGAGACGATGCCTGACTCCTCTTGAAAATGGATAGGAGTCCCAGGATCCCTGTGGCACGTGGAAAGGGACGCTGGGTCTCCCGCCTCACGTGGAGACGCGTCCCAATGGCCATGCCAAGACTCGAGGAGAATCCCGAGGTGTCCCTCGCACCCAGGCAGGAGTCCTGACATCGCTGAATAAACACGTGTCTGGAAAGGCCCTTCTGGTCGTAACTCGAGAATGTACCCCAGGTTCCGGCCGCAACTCGAGAAAAACCATGAGACTTCCCACTCGCTGCGAGATGAGGCCCGATTCCCCTGCACTGCGTGCAGAGCAATTCCGTGTTCCAAATCAAACATGAAAGGAGCCTTGATTTCCTTGATGGCACTCCAGAGAAAACCCAAGATCACTGTCTCAAGTCTAGAGGGATACTGAGGTCACTGTAGCAACACGAAAGGGCTCCATGGACCCCAAATCAACTCGAGATGTGAGCTTCGTCCCTGGCTTCGACTCAAGAGGAATACCCACTTTCCACAAGCACCTCAAGAGGAGGCTTCTCTCAGCTACTGGTATGTGAGAGGGACCCTGAGTTTGTGGCCTCAAGTGGAATGGACACCGTGATGTTCTGACTCGAAGGAAGGCCGGATATCCCTGCAGTGAATTGAATGCAGGCCTCTTTTGCATCTCCCACGACGAAGGGATGTCTGAATCCCCTGTGGAGACCACAGAGAAAGACCTAGTTCTCCGCCTCATCGCGATCGGAGGCCTCAGGTCCTTTGAAAACTCGAGAGGTCTGCGGAGATCAATGCTTCCAAAGGAGACGATGCCTGACTCCTCTTGAAAATGGATAGGAGTCCCAGGATCCCTGTGGCACGTGGAAAGGGACCCTGGGTCTCCCGCCTCACGTGGAGACGCGTCCAATGGCCATGCCAAGACTCGAGGAGAATCCAGAGTTGCCCGTCGCACCTAGGCAGGAGTCCTGACGTCGCTGAATAAACACGTGTCTGGAAAGGCCCTTCTGGTCGTAACTCGAGAATGTACCCCAGGTTCCGGCCGCAACTCGAGAAAAACCATGAGACTTCCCCCTCGCCGCGAGATGAGGCCCGATTCCCCTGCACTGCGTGCAGAGCAATTCCGTGATCCAAATCAAACATGAAAGGAACCTTGATTTCCTTGCTGGCACTCCAGAGAAAACCCAAGATCACTGTCTCAAGTCTAGAGGGATACTGAGGTCACTGTAGCAACACGAAAGGGCTCCGTGTACCCCAAATCAACTCGAGATGCGAGCTTCGTCCCTGGCTTCGACACAAGAGGAATACCCACTTTCCACAAGCACCTCAAGAGGAGGCTTCTCTCAGCTACAGGTATGTGAGAGGGACCCTGAGTTTGTGGCCTCAAGTGGAATGGACACCGAGATGCTCTGACTCGAAGGAAGGCCGGATATCCCTGCAGTGAATTGAATGCAGGCTCGTCTTGCATCTCCCACGACGAAGGGATGTCTGAATCCCCTGTGGATAACAAGGAGAAAGACCTAGTTCTCCGCCTCATCGCACCGGAGGCCTCACGTCCTTTGAAAACTCGAGAGGTCCGCGGAGATCAATGCTTCTAAAGGAGACGATGCCTGACTCGTCTTGAAAATGGATAGGAGTCCCAGGATCCCTGTGGCACGTGGAAAGGGACCCTGGATCTCCCGCCTCACGTGGAGACGCGTCCCAATGGCCATGCCTAGACTCGAGGAGAATCCCGAGGTGTCCCTCGCACCTAGGCAGGAGTCCTGACGTCGCTGAAGAAACATGTGTCTGGAAGGGCCCTCCCCGTCGTAATTCGAGAATATACCCCAGGTTCCGGCCGCAAGTCGAGAAAAACCATGAGACTTCCCCTTCGCCGCGAGATGAGGCCCGATTCCCCTGCACTGCGTGCAGAGAAATTCCGTGTTCCACATCAAACATGAAAGGAGCCTTGATTTCCTTGATGGCACTCCAGAGAACACCCAAGATCACTGTCGCAAGTCTAGAGGGATCCTGAGGTCACTGTAGCAACACAAAAAGGCTCCGTGGACCCCAAATCAACTCGAGATGAGAGCTTCGTCCCTGGCTTCGACTCAAGAGGAATACCCACTTTCCACAAGCACCTCAAGAGTAGGCTTTTCTCAGCTACAGGTATGTGAGAGGGACCCTGAGTTTGTGGCCTCAAGTGGAATGGACACCGTGATGTTCTGACTCGAAGGAAGGCCGGATATCCCTGCAGTGAATTGAATGCAGACTGGTCTTGCATCTCCGACGACGAAGGGATGTCTGAATCCCCTGTGGAGACCAAGGAGAAAGACCTAGTTCTCCGCTTCATCGCGACCGGAGGCCTCACGTCCTTTGAAAACTCGAGAGGTCCGCGGAGATCAATGCTTCCAAAGGAGACGATGCCTGACTCCTCTTGAAAATGGATAGGAGTCCCAGGATCCCTGTGGCACGTGAAAAGGGACCCTGGGTCTCCCGCCTAACGTGGAGACGCGTCCCAATGGCCATGCCAAACTCGAGGAGAATCCCGAGGGGTCCCTCGCACCCAGGCAGGAGTCCTGACGTCGCTGAACAAACACTTGTCTGGAAAGGCCCTTCTGGTCGTAACTCGAGAATGTACCCCAGGTTCCGGCCGCAACTCGAGAAAAACCATGAGACTTCCCCCTCACCGCGAGATGAGGCCCGATTCGCCTGCACTGCGTGCAGAGCAACTCCGTGTTCCAAATCAAACGTGAAATGAGACTTGATTTCCTTGATGGCACTCCAGAGAAAATCCAAGATCACTGTCTCAAGTCTAGAGGGATACTGAGGTCACTGTAGCAACACGAAAGGGCTCCGTGGACCCCAAATCAACTCGAGATGAGAGCTTCGTCCCTGGCTTCGACTCAAGAGGAATACCCACTTTCCACAAGCACCTCAAGAGGAGGCTTCTCTCAGCTACAGGTATGTGAGAGGGACCCTGAGTTTGTGGCCTCAAGTGGAATGGACACCATGATGTTCTGACTCGAAGGAAGGCCGGATATCCCTGCAGTGAATTGAATGCAGGCCTCTTTTGCATCTCCCACGACGAAGGGATGTCTGAATCCCCAGAGGAGACTACAGAGAAAGACCTAGTTCTCCGCCTCATCACGATCGGAGGCCTCAGGTCCTTTGAAAACTCGAGAGGTCCGCGGAGATCAATGCTTCCAAAGGAGACGATGCCTGACTCCTCTTGAAAATGGATAGGAGTCCCAGGATCCTTGGGGCACGTGGAAAGGGACCCTGGGTCTCCTGCCTCACGTGGAGACGCGTTCAAATGGCCATGCCAAGACTCGAGGAGAATCCAGAGTTGCCCCTCGCACCTAGGCAGGAGTCCTGACGTCACTGAACAAACACGTGTCTGGAAGGGCCCTTCCGGTCGTAACTCGTGAGTGTACCCCAGGTTCTGGCCGCAACTCGAGAAAAACCATGAGACTTCCCCCTCGCCGCGAGATGAGGCCCGATTCCCCTGCACTGCGTGCAGAGCAATTCCGTGTTCCAAATCAAACATGAAAGGAGCCTTGATTTCCTTGATGGCACTCCAGAGAAAACCTAAGATCACTGTCTCAAGTCTAGAGGGATCCTGACGTCACTGTAGCAACACGAAAGGGCTCCGTGGACCCCAAATCAACTCGAGATGAGAGCTTCTTCCCTGGCTTCGACTCAAGAGGAATACCCACTTTCCACAAGCACCTCAAGACGAGGCTTCTCTCAGCTACAGGTATGTGAGAGGGACCCTGAGTTTGTGGCCTCAAGTGGAATGGACACCGAGATGCTCTGACTCGAAGGAAGGCCAGATATCCCTGCAGTGAATTGAATGCAGGCTTGTCTTGCATCTCCCACGACGAAGGGATGTCTGAATCCCCTGTGGAGACCAAGGAGAAAGACCTAGTTCTCCGCCTAATTGCGACCGGAGGCCTCACGTCCTTTGAAAACTCGAGAGGTCCGCCGAGATCAATGCTTCCAAAGGAGACGATGCCTGACTCCTCTTGAAAATGGATAGGAGTCCCAGGATCACTGTGGCACGTGGAAAGGGACCCTGGGTCTCCCGCCTCACGTGGAGACGCGTCCCAATGGCCATGCCAAGACTCGAGGAGAATCCCGAGGTGTCCCTCGCACCCAGGCAGGAGTCCTGACATCACTGAATAAACACGTGTCTGGAAAGGCCCTTCTGGTCGTAACTCGAGAATGTACCCCAGGTTCCGGCCGCAACTCGAGAAAAACCATGAGACTTCCCCCTCGCCGCGAGATGAGGCACGATTCCCCTGCACTGCGTGCAGAGCAATTCCGTGTTCCAAATCAAACATGAAAGGAGCCTTGATTTCCTTGATGGCACTCCAGAGAAAACCCAAGATCACTGTCTCAAGTCTAGAGGGATACTGAGGTCACTGTAGCAACACGAAAGGGCTCCGTGGACCCCAAATCAACTCGAGATGCGAGCTTCTTCCCTGGCTTCGACTCAAGAGGAATACCCACTTTCCACAAGCACCTCAAGAGGAGGCTTCTCTCAGCTACAGGTATGTGAGAGGGACCCTGAGTTTGTGTCCTCAAGTGGAAAGGACACCGAGATGCTCTGACTCGAAGGAAGGCCGGATATCCCTGCAGTGAATTGAATGCAGGCCTCTTTTGCATCTCCCACGACGAAGGGATGACTGAATCCGCTATGGAGACCACAGAGAAAGACCTAGTTCTCCGCCTCATCGCGATCGGAGGCCTCACGTCGTTTGAAAACTCGAGAGGTCCGCGGAGATCAATGCTTCCAAAGGAGACGAAGCCTGACTACTCTTGAAAATGGATAGGAGTCCCAGGATCCCTGTGGCACTTGGAAAGGGACCCTGGGTCTCCCGCCTCACGTGGAGACGCGTCCCAATGGCCATGCCAAGACTAGAAGAGAATCCCGAGGTGTCCCTCGCACCTAGGCAGGAGTCCTGACGTCGCTGAACAAACACGTGTCTGGAAGGGCCCTCCCCGTCGTAACTCGAGAATATACCCCAGGTTCCGGCCGCAACTCGAGAAAAACCATGAGACTTCCCCCTCGCCGCAAGATGAGGCCCGATTCCCCTGCACTGCGTGCAGAGCAATTCCGTGTTCCACATCAAACATGAAAGGAGCCTTGATTTCCTTGATGGCACTCCAGAGAACACAGAAGATTACTGTCTCATGTCTAGAGGGATACTGAGGTCACTGTAGCAACACGAAAGGGCTCCGTGGACCCCAAATCAACTCGAGATGAGAGCTTCGTCCCTGGCTTCGACTCAAGAGGAAAACCCACTTTCCACAAGCACCTCAAGAGGAGGCTTCTCTCAGCTACAGGTATGTGAGAGGGACCCTGAGTTTGTGGCCTCAAGTGGAATGGACACCGAGATGCTCTGACTCGAAGGAAGGCCGGATATCCCTGCAGTGAATTGAATGCAGGCTCGTCTTGAATCTCCCACGACGACGGGATGTCTGAATCCCCTGTGGAGACCAAGGAGAAAGACCTAGTTCTCCGCTTCATCGCGACCGGAGGCCTCACGTCCTTTGAAAACTCGAGAGGTCCGCGGAGATCAATGCTTCCAAAGGAGACGATGCCTGACTCCTCTTGAAAATGGATAGGAGTCCCAGGATCCCTGTGGCACGTGGAAAGGACCCTGGGTCTCCCGCCTCACGTGGAGGCGCGTCCCAATGGCCATGCCAAGACTCGAGGAGAATCCCGAGGGGTCCCTCGCACCCAGGCAGGAGTCCTGACGTCGCTGAACAAACATGTGTCTGGAAGGGCCCTTCCGGTCGTAACTCGTGAGTGTACCCCAGGTTCCGGCCGCAACTCGAGAAAAACCATGAGACTTCCCCCTCGCCGCGAGATGAGGCCCGATTCCCCTGCACTGCGTGCAGAGCTATTCCGTATTCCAAATCAAACATTAAAGGAGCCTTGATTTCCTTGATGGCACTCCAGAGAACACCCAAGATCACTGTCGCAAGTCTAGAGGGATCCTGAGGTCACTGTAGCAACACGAAAGGGCTCCTTGGACCCCAAATCAACTCGAGATGAGAGCTTCGTCCCTGGCTTCGACTCAAGAGGAATACCCACTTTCCACAAGCACCTCAAGAGGAGGCTTCTCTCAGCTATAGGTATGTGAGAGGGACCCTGAGTTTGTGGCCTCAAGTGGAATGGTCACCGAGATGCTCTGACTAGAAGGAAGGCCGGATATCCCTGCAGTGAATTGAATGCAGGCTCGTCTTGCATCTCCCACGACGAAGGGATGTCTGAATCCCCTGTGGAGTCCAAGGAGAAAGACCTAGTTCTCCGCCTCATCGCTACCGGAGGCCTCACGTCCTTTGAAAACTCGAGAGGTCCGCGGAGATTAATGCTTCCAAAGGAGACGATGCCTGACTCCTCTTGAAAATGGATAGGAGTCCCAGGATCCCTGTGGCACGTGGAAAGGGACGCTGGGTCTCCCGCCTCACGTGGAGACGCGTCCCAATGGCCATGCCAAGACTCGAGGAGAATCCCGAGGTGTCCCTCGCACCCAGGCAGGAGTCCTGACATCGCTGAATAAACACGTGTCTGGAAAGGCCCTTCTGGTCGTAACTCGAGAATGTACCCCAGGTTCCGGCCGCAACTCGAGAAAAACCATGAGACTTCCCACTCGCTGCGAGATGAGGCCCGATTCCCCTGCACTGCGTGCAGAGCAATTCCGTGTTCCAAATCAAACATGAAAGGAGCCTTGATTTCCTTGATGGCACTCCAGAGAAAACCCAAGATCACTGTCTCAAGTCTAGAGGGATACTGAGGTCACTGTAGCAACACGAAAGGGCTCCATGGACCCCAAATCAACTCGAGATGTGAGCTTCGTCCCTGGCTTCGACTCAAGAGGAATACCCACTTTCCACAAGCACCTCAAGAGGAGGCTTCTCTCAGCTACTGGTATGTGAGAGGGACCCTGAGTTTGTGGCCTCAAGTGGAATGGACACCGTGATGTTCTGACTCGAAGGAAGGCCGGATATCCCTGCAGTGAATTGAATGCAGGCCTCTTTTGCATCTCCCACGACGAAGGGATGTCTGAATCCCCTGTGGAGACCATAGAGAAAGACCTAGTTCTCCGCCTCATCGCGATCGGAGGCCTCAGGTCCTTTGAAAACTCGAGAGGTCTGCGGAGATCAATGCTTCCAAAGGAGACGATGCCTGACTCCTCTTGAAAATGGATAGGAGTCCCAGGATCCCTGTGGCACGTGGAAAGGGACCCTGGGTCTCCCGCCTCACGTGGAGACGCGTCCAATGGCCATGCCAAGACTCGAGGAGAATCCAGAGTTGCCCGTCGCACCTAGGCAGGAGTCCTGACGTCGCTGAATAAACACGTGTCTGGAAAGGCCCTTCTGGTCGTAACTCGAGAATGTACCCCAGGTTCCGGCCGCAACTCGAGAAAAACCATGAGACTTCCCCCTCGCCGCGAGATGAGGCCCGATTCCCCTGCACTGCGTGCAGAGCAATTCCGTGATCCAAATCAAACATGAAAGGAACCTTGATTTCCTTGCTGGCACTCCAGAGAAAACCCAAGATCACTGTCTCAAGTCTAGAGGGATACTGAGGTCACTGTAGCAACACGAAAGGGCTCCGTGTACCCCAAATCAACTCGAGATGCGAGCTTCGTCCCTGGCTTCGACACAAGAGGAATACCCACTTTCCACAAGCACCTCAAGAGGAGGCTTCTCTCAGCTACAGGTATGTGAGAGGGACCCTGAGTTTGTGGCCTCAAGTGGAATGGACACCGAGATGCTCTGACTCGAAGGAAGGCCGGATATCCCTGCAGTGAATTGAATGCAGGCTCGTCTTGCATCTCCCACGACGAAGGGATGTCTGAATCCCCTGTGGATAACAAGGAGAAAGACCTAGTTCTCCGCCTCATCGCACCGGAGGCCTCACGTCCTTTGAAAACTCGAGAGGTCCGCGGAGATCAATGCTTCTAAAGGAGACGATGCCTGACTCGTCTTGAAAATGGATAGGAGTCCCAGGATCCCTGTGGCACGTGGAAAGGGACCCTGGATCTCCCGCCTCACGTGGAGACGCGTCCCAATGGCCATGCCTAGACTCGAGGAGAATCCCGAGGTGTCCCTCGCACCTAGGCAGGAGTCCTGACGTCGCTGAAGAAACATGTGTCTGGAAGGGCCCTCCCCGTCGTAATTCGAGAATATACCCCAGGTTCCGGCCGCAAGTCGAGAAAAACCATGAGACTTCCCCTTCGCCGCGAGATGAGGCCCGATTCCCCTGCACTGCGTGCAGAGAAATTCCGTGTTCCACATCAAACATGAAAGGAGCCTTGATTTCCTTGATGGCACTCCAGAGAACACCCAAGATCACTGTCGCAAGTCTAGAGGGATCCTGAGGTCACTGTAGCAACACAAAAAGGCTCCGTGGACCCCAAATCAACTCGAGATGAGAGCTTCGTCCCTGGCTTCGACTCAAGAGGAATACCCACTTTCCACAAGCACCTCAAGAGTAGGCTTTTCTCAGCTACAGGTATGTGAGAGGGACCCTGAGTTTGTGGCCTCAAGTGGAATGGACACCGTGATGTTCTGACTCGAAGGAAGGCCGGATATCCCTGCAGTGAATTGAATGCAGACTGGTCTTGCATCTCCGACGACGAAGGGATGTCTGAATCCCCTGTGGAGACCAAGGAGAAAGACCTAGTTCTCCGCTTCATCGCGACCGGAGGCCTCACGTCCTTTGAAAACTCGAGAGGTCCGCGGAGATCAATGCTTCCAAAGGAGACGATGCCTGACTCCTCTTGAAAATGGATAGGAGTCCCAGGATCCCTGTGGCACGTGAAAAGGGACCCTGGGTCTCCCGCCTAACGTGGAGACGCGTCCCAATGGCCATGCCAAACTCGAGGAGAATCCCGAGGGGTCCCTCGCACCCAGGCAGGAGTCCTGACGTCGCTGAACAAACACGTGTCTGGAAAGGCCCTTCTGGTCGTAACTCGAGAATGTACCCCAGGTTCCGGCCGCAACTCGAGAAAAACCATGAGACTTCCCCCTCACCGCGAGATGAGGCCCGATTCGCCTGCACTGCGTGCAGAGCAACTCCGTGTTCCAAATCAAACGTGAAATGAGACTTGATTTCCTTGATGGCACTCCAGAGAAAATCCAAGATCACTGTCTCAAGTCTAGAGGGATACTGAGGTCACTGTAGCAACACGAAAGGGCTCCGTGGACCCCAAATCAACTCGAGATGAGAGCTTCGTCCCTGGCTTCGACTCAAGAGGAATACCCACTTTCCACAAGCACCTCAAGAGGAGGCTTCTCTCAGCTACAGGTATGTGAGAGGGACCCTGAGTTTGTGGCCTCAAGTGGAATGGACACCATGATGTTCTGACTCGAAGGAAGGCCGGATATCCCTGCAGTGAATTGAATGCAGGCCTCTTTTGCATCTCCCACGACGAAGGGATGTCTGAATCCCCAGAGGAGACTACAGAGAAAGACCTAGTTCTCCGCCTCATCACGATCGGAGGCCTCAGGTCCTTTGAAAACTCGAGAGGTCCGCGGAGATCAATGCTTCCAAAGGAGACGATGCCTGACTCCTCTTGAAAATGGATAGGAGTCCCAGGATCCTTGGGGCACGTGGAAAGGGACCCTGGGTCTCCTGCCTCACGTGGAGACGCGTTCAAATGGCCATGCCAAGACTCGAGGAGAATCCAGAGTTGCCCCTCGCACCTAGGCAGGAGTCCTGACGTCACTGAACAAACACGTGTCTGGAAGGGCCCTTCCGGTCGTAACTCGTGAGTGTACCCCAGGTTCTGGCCGCAACTCGAGAAAAACCATGAGACTTCCCCCTCGCCGCGAGATGAGGCCCGATTCCCCTGCACTGCGTGCAGAGCAATTCCGTGTTCCAAATCAAACATGAAAGGAGCCTTGATTTCCTTGATGGCACTCCAGAGAAAACCTAAGATCACTGTCTCAAGTCTAGAGGGATCCTGACGTCACTGTAGCAACACGAAAGGGCTCCGTGGACCCCAAATCAACTCGAGATGAGAGCTTCTTCCCTGGCTTCGACTCAAGAGGAATACCCACTTTCCACAAGCACCTCAAGACGAGGCTTCTCTCAGCTACAGGTATGTGAGAGGGACCCTGAGTTTGTGGCCTCAAGTGGAATGGACACCGAGATGCTCTGACTCGAAGGAAGGCCAGATATCCCTGCAGTGAATTGAATGCAGGCTTGTCTTGCATCTCCCACGACGAAGGGATGTCTGAATCCCCTGTGGAGACCAAGGAGAAAGACCTAGTTCTCCGCCTAATCGCGACCGGAGGCCTCACGTCCTTTGAAAACTCGAGAGGTCCGCCGAGATCAATGCTTCCAAAGGAGACGATGCCTGACTCCTCTTGAAAATGGATAGGAGTCCCAGGATCACTGTGGCACGTGGAAAGGGACCCTGGGTCTCCCGCCTCACGTGGAGACGCGTCCCAATGGCCATGCCAAGACTCGAGGAGAATCCCGAGGTGTCCCTCGCACCCAGGCAGGAGTCCTGACATCACTGAATAAACACGTGTCTGGAAAGGCCCTTCTGGTCGTAACTCGAGAATGTACCCCAGGTTCCGGCCGCAACTCGAGAAAAACCATGAGACTTCCCCCTCGCCGCGAGATGAGGCACGATTCCCCTGCACTGCGTGCAGAGCAATTCCGTGTTCCAAATCAAACATGAAAGGAGCCTTGATTTCCTTGATGGCACTCCAGAGAAAACCCAAGATCACTGTCTCAAGTCTAGAGGGATACTGAGGTCACTGTAGCAACACGAAAGGGCTCCGTGGACCCCAAATCAACTCGAGATGCGAGCTTCTTCCCTGGCTTCGACTCAAGAGGAATACCCACTTTCCACAAGCACCTCAAGAGGAGGCTTCTCTCAGCTACAGGTATGTGAGAGGGACCCTGAGTTTGTGTCCTCAAGTGGAAAGGACACCGAGATGCTCTGACTCGAAGGAAGGCCGGATATCCCTGCAGTGAATTGAATGCAGGCCTCTTTTGCATCTCCCACGACGAAGGGATGACTGAATCCGCTATGGAGACCACAGAGAAAGACCTAGTTCTCCGCCTCATCGCGATCGGAGGCCTCACGTCGTTTGAAAACTCGAGAGGTCCGCGGAGATCAATGCTTCCAAAGGAGACGAAGCCTGACTACTCTTGAAAATGGATAGGAGTCCCAGGATCCCTGTGGCACTTGGAAAGGGACCCTGGGTCTCCCGCCTCACGTGGAGACGCGTCCCAATGGCCATGCCAAGACTAGAAGAGAATCCCGAGGTGTCCCTCGCACCTAGGCAGGAGTCCTGACGTCGCTGAACAAACACGTGTCTGGAAGGGCCCTCCCCGTCGTAACTCGAGAATATACCCCAGGTTCCGGCCGCAACTCGAGAAAAACCATGAGACTTCCCCCTCGCCGCAAGATGAGGCCCGATTCCCCTGCACTGCGTGCAGAGCAATTTCGTGTTCCAAATGAAACATGAAAGGAGCCTTGATTTCCTTGATGGCACTCCAGAGAACACAGAAGATTACTGTCTCATGTCTAGAGGGATACTGAGGTCACTGTAGCAACACGAAAGGGCTCCGTGGACCCCAAATCAACTCGAGATGAGAGCTTCGTCCCTGGCTTCGACTCAAGAGGAAAACCCACTTTCCACAAGCACCTCAAGAGGAGGCTTCTCTCAGCTACAGGTATGTGAGAGGGACCCTGAGTTTGTGGCCTCAAGTGGAATGGACACCGAGATGCTCTGACTCGAAGGAAGGCCGGATATCCCTGCAGTGAATTGAATGCAGGCTCGTCTTGAATCTCCCATGAAGAAGGGATGTCTGAATCCCCTGTGGAGACCAAGGAGAAAGACCTAGTTCTCCGCCTCATCGCGACCGAAGGCCTCACATCCTTTGAAAACTCGAGAGGTCCGCGGAGATCAATGCTTCCAAAGGAGACGATGCCTGACTCCTCTTGAAAATGGATAGGAGTCCCAGGATCCCTGTGGCACGTGGAAAGGGACCCTGGGTCTCCCGCCTCACGTGGAGACGCGTCCCAATGGCCATGCCAAGACTCGAGGAGAATCCCGAGGTGTCCCTCGCACCTAGGCAGGAGTCCTGACGTCGCTGAAGAAACACGTGTCTGGAAGGGCGCTTCTGGCCGTAACTCAAGAATATACCCCAGGTTCCGGCCGCAACTCGAGAAAAACCATGAGACTTACCCTTCGCCGCGAGATGAAGCCCAATTCCCCTGCACTGCGTGCAGAGCAATTCCATGTTCCACATCAAACATGAAAGGAGCCTTGATTTCCTTGATGGCACTCCAGAGAACACCCAAGGTCACTGTCTCATGTCTAGAGGGATACTGAGGTCACTGTAGCAAAACGAAAGGGCTCCGTGGACCCCAAATCAACTCGAGATGCGAGCTTCGTCCCTGGTTTCGACTCAAGAGGAATACCCACTTTCCACAAGCACCTCAAGAGGAGGCTTCTCTCAGCTACAGGTATGTGAGAGGGACCCTGAGTTTGTGGCCTCAAGTGGAATGAACACCGAGATGCTCTGACTCGAAAGAAGGCCGGATATCCCTGCAGTGAATTGAAAGCAGGCCTCTTTTGCATTTCCCACAACGAAGGGATGTCTGAATCCCCTGTGGAGACCACAGAAAAAGACCTAGTTCTCCGCCTCAACGCGATCGGAGGCCTCACGTCCTTTGAAAACTCGAGAGGTTCGCGGAGATCAATGCTTCCAAAGGAGACGATGCCTGACTCCTCTTGAAAATGGATAGGAGTCCCAGGATCCCTGTGGCACGTGGAAAGGGACCCTGGGTCTCCCGCCTCACGTGGAGACGCGTCCAAATGGCCATGCCAAGACTCGAGGAGAATCCCGAGGTGTCCCTCACACCTAGGCAGGAGTCCTGACGTCGCTGAACAAACACGTGTCTGGAAGGGCCCTTCCGGTCGTAACTCGTGAGTGTACCCCAGGTTCCGGCCGCAACTCGAGAAAAACCATGAGACTTCCCCCTCGCCGCGAGATGAGGCCCGATTCCCCTGCACTGCGTGCAGAGCAACTCCGTGTTCCAAATCAAACGTGAAATGAGACTTGATTTCCTTGATGGCACTCCAGAGAACACCCAAGATCACTGTCTCAAGTCTAGAGGGATCCTGAGGTCACTGTAGCAACACGAAAGGGCTCCGTGGACCCCATATCAACTCGAGATGAGACTTTGGCCCTGGCTTCGACTCAAGAGGAATACCCACTTTCCACAAGCACCTCAAGAGGAGACTTCTCTCAGCTACAGGTATGTGAGAGGGACCCTGAGTTTGTGGCCTCAAGTGGAATGGACACCGAGATGCTCTGACTAGAAGGAAGGCCGGATATCCCTGCAGTGAATTGAATGCAGGCTCGTCTTGCATCTCCCACGACGAAGGGATGTCTGAATCCCCTGTGGAGACCAAGGAGAAAGACCTAGTTCTCCGCCTCATTGCGACCGGAGGCCTCACGTCCTTTGAAAACTCGAGAGGTCCGCGGAGATCAATGCTTCCAAAGGAGACGATGCATGACTCCTCTTGAAAATGGATAGGAGTCCCAGGATCCCTGTGGCACGTGGAAAGGGACCCTGGGTCTCCCGCCTCACGTGGATACGCGTCCCAATGGCCATGCCAAGACTCGAGGAGAATCCCGAGTTGCCCCTCGCACCCAGGCAGGAGTCCTGACATCGCTGAATAAACACGTGTCTGGAAAGGCCCTTCTGGTCGTAACTCGAGATTGTACCCCAGGTTCCGGCCGCAACTCGACAAAAACCATGAGACTTCCCCCTCGCCGCGAGATGAGGCCCGATTCCCCTGCACTGCGTGCAGAGCAATTCCGTGTTCCAAATCAAACATGAAAGGAGCCTTGATTTCCTTGATGGCACTCCAGAGAAAACCCAAGATCACTGTGTCAAGTCTAGAGGGATACTGAGGTCACTGTAGCAACACGAAAGGGCTCTGTGGACCCCAAATCAACTCGAGATGAGAGCTTCGTCCCTGTCTTCGACTCAAGAGGAATACCCACTTTCCACAAGCACCTCAAGAGGAGGCTTCTCTCAGCTACAGGTATGTGAGAGGGACCCTGAGTTTGTGGCCTCAAGTGGAATGGACACCGTGATGTTCTGACTCGAAGGAAGGCCGGATATCCCTGCAGTGAATTGAATGCAGGCCTCTTTTGCATCTCCCACGACGAAGGGATGTCTGAATCCCCAGTGGAGACTACAGAGAAAGACCTAGTTCTCCGCCTCATCGCGATCGGAGGCCTCAGGTCCTTTGAAAACTCGAGAGGTCCGCGGAGATCAATGCTTCCAAAGGAGACGATGCCTGACTCCTCTTGAAAATGGATAGGAGTCCCAGGATCCCTATGGCACGTGGAAAGGGACCCTGGGTCTCCCGCCTCACGTGGAGACGCGTCAAAATGACCCTGCCAAGACTCGAGGAGAATCCCGAGTTGCCCCTCGCACCTAGGCAGGAGTCCTGACTTCGCTGAACAAACACGTGTCTGGAAGGGCCCTTCCGGTCGTAACTCGTGAGTGTACCCCAGGTTCCGGCCGCAACTCGAGAAAAACCATGAGACTTCCCCCTCGCCGCGAGATGAGGCCCGATTCCCCTGCACTGCGTGCAGAGCAACTCCGTGTTCCAAATCAAACGTGAAATGAGACTTGATTTCCTTGATGGCACTCCAGAGAACACCCAAGATCACTGTCTCAAGTCTAACGGGATCCTGAGGTCACTGTAGCAACACGAAAGGGCTCCGTGGACCCCAAATCAACTCGAGATGAGAGCTTCGTCCCTGGCTTCGACTCAAGAGGAATACCCACTTTCCACAAGCACCTCAAGAGGAGCCTTCTCTCAGCTACAGGTATGTGAGAGGGACCCTGAGTTTGTGGCCTCAAGTGGAATGGACACCGAGATGCTCTGACTCGAAGGAAGGCCGGATATCCCTGCAGTGAATTGAATGCAGGCTCGTCTTGCATCTCCCACGACGAAGGGATGTCTGAATCCCCTGTGGAGACCACAGAGAAATACCTAGTTCTCCGCATCATCGCGATCGGAGGCCTCACGTCCTTTGAAAACTCGAGAGGTCCGCGGAGGTCAATGCTTCCAAAGGAGACGATGCCTGACTCCTCTTGAAAATGGATAGGAGTCCCAGGATCCCTGGGGCACGTGGAAAGGGACCCTGGGTCTCCCGCCTCACGTGGAGACGCGTCCAAATGGCCATGCCAAGACTCGAGGAGAATCCCGAGTTGCCCCTCGCACCTAGGCAGGAGTCCTGACGTCGCTGAAAAAACACGTGTCTGGAAGGGCCTTTCCGGTCGTAACTCGTGAGTGTACCCCAGGTTCCGGCCGCAACTCGAGAAAAACCATGAGACTTCCCCCTCGCCGCGAGATGAGGACCGATTCCCCTGCATTGCGTGCAGAGCAACTCCGTGTTCCAAATCAAACGTGAAATGAGACTTGATTTCCTTGATGGCACTCCAGAGAACACCCAAGATCACTGTCTCAAGTCTAGAGGGATCCTGAGGTCACTGTAGCAACACGAAAGGGCTCCATGGACCCCAAATCAACTCGAGACGAGAGCTTCGTCCCTGGCTTCGACTCAAGAGGAATACCCACTTTCCACAAGCACCTCAAGAGGAGGCTTCTCTCAGCTAAAGGTATGTGAGAGGGACCCTGAGTTTGTGGCCTCAAATGGAATGGACACCGAGATGCTCTGACTCGAAGGAAGGCCGGATATCCCTGCAGTGAATGAAATGCAGGCTCGTCTTGCATCTCCCACGACGAACGGATGTCTGAATCCCCTGTGGAGGCCAAGGAGAAAGACCTAGTTCTCCGCCTCATCGCGACCGGAGGCCTCACGTCATTTGAAAACTCGAGAGGTCCGCGGAGATCAATGCTTCCAAAGGAGACGATGCCTGACTCCTCTTGAAAATGGATAGGAGTCCCAGGATCCCTGTGGCACGTGGAAAGGGACCCTGGGTCTCCCGCCTCACGTGGAGACGCGTCCCAATGGCCATGCCAAGACTCGAGGAGAATCCCGAAGTGTCCCTCGCACGCAGGCAGGAGTCCTGACATCGCTGAATAAACACGTGTCTGGAAAGGCCCTTCTGGTCGTAACTCGAGAATGTACCCCAGGTTCCGGCCGCAACTCGAGAAAAACCATGAGACTTCCCCCTCGCTGCGAGATGAGGCCCGATTCCCCTGCACTGCATGCAGAGCAATTCCGTGTTCCAAATCAAACATGAAAGGAGCCTTGATTTCCTTGATGGCACTCCAGAGAAAACCCAAATTCAGTGTCTCAAGTCTATAGGGATACTGAGGTCACTGTAGCAACACGAAAGGGCTCCGTGGACCCCAAATCAACTCGAGATGAGAGCTTCGTCCCTGGCTTCGACTCAAGAGGAATACACACTTTCTACAAGCACCTCAAGAGGAGGCTTCTCTCAGCTACAGGTATGTGAGAGGGACCCTGAGTTTGTGTCCTCAAGTGGAATGGACACCGAGATGCTCTGACTCGAAGGAAGGCCGGATATCCCTGCAGTGAATTGAATGCAGGCTCGTCTTGCATCTCCCACGAAGAAGGGATGTCTGAATCCCCTGTGGAGACCAAAGAGAAAGACCTAGTTCTCCGCCTCATCGCGACCAGAGGCCTCACGTCCTTTGAAAACTCGAGAGGTCCGCGGAGATCAATGCTTCCAAAGGAGATGATGCCTGACTCCTCTTGAAAATGGATAGGAGTCCCAGGATCCCTGTGGCACGTGGAAAGGGAACCTGGGTCTCCCGCCTCACATGGAGACGCGTCCCAATGGCCATGCGAAGACTCGAGGAGTATCCCGAGGGGTCCCTCGCACCCAGGCAGGAGTCCTGACATCGCTGAACAAACACGTGTCTGGAAGGGCCCTTCCGGTCGTAACTCGTGAGTGTACCCCAGGTTCCGGCCGCAACTCGAGAAAAATCATGAGACTTCCCCCTCGCCGCGAGATGAGGCCCGATTCCCCTGCACTGCGTGCAGAGCAATTCCATGTTCCAAATCAAACGTGATATGAGACTTGATTTCCTTGATGGCACTCCAGAGAACACCCAAGATCACTGTCTCAAGTCTTGAGGGATCCTGAGGTCACTGTAGCAATACGAAAGGGCTCCATGGACCCCAAATCAACTCGAGATGAGAGCTTCGTCCCTGGGTTCGACTCAAGAGGAATACCCACTTTCCACAAGCACCTCAAGAGGAGGCTTCTCTCAGCTACAGGTATGTGAGAGGGACCCTGAGTTTGTGGCCTCAGGTGGAAAGGACACCGAGATGCTCTGACTCGAAGGAAGGCCGGATATCCCTGCAGTGAATTGAATGCAGGCTCGTCTTGCATCTCCCACGACGAAGGGATGTCTGAATCCCCTGTGGAGCCCACAGAGAAAGACATAGTTCTCCGCCTCATCGCGACCGGAGGCCTCACATCCTTTGAAAACTCGAGAGGTCCGCGGAGATCAATGCTTCCAAAGGAGACGATGCCTGACTCCTCTTGAAAATGGATAGGAGTCCCAGGATCCCTGTGGCACGTGGAAAGGGACCCTGGGTCTCCCGCCTCACGTGGAGACGCGTCCCAATTGCCATGCCAAGACTCGAGGAGAATCCCGAGGTGTCCCTCGCACCTAGGCAGGAGTCCTGAAGTCGCTGAACAAACACGTGTCTGGAAGGGCCCTCCCCGTCGTAACTCGAGAATATAACCCAGGTTCCGGCCACAACTCGAGAAAAACCATGAGACTTCCCCCTCGCAGCGAGATGAGGCCCGATTCCCCTGCACTGCGTGCAGAGCAATTCCGTGTTCCACATCAAACGTGAAAGGAGCCTTGTTTTCCTTGATGGCACTTCAGGGAAAACCCAAGATCACTGTCTCAAGTCTAGAGGAATCCTGAGGTCACTGGAGCAACAGGAAAGGGCTCCGTGGACCCCAAATCAACTCGAGATGAGAGTTTAGTCCCTGGCTTCGACTCAAGAGGAATACCAACTTTCCACAAGCACCTCAAGAGGAGGTTTCTCTCAGCTACAGGTATATGAGAGGGACCCTGAGTTTGTGGCCTCAAGTGGAATGGACACCGAAATACTCTGACTCAAAGTAAGGCAGGATATCCCTGCAGTGAATTGAATGCAGGCTCGTCTTGCATCTCCCAAGACGAAGGGATGTCTGAATCCCCTGTGGACACTACAGAGAAAGTCCTAGTTCTCAGCCTCATCGCGACCGGAGGCCTCACATCCTTTGAAAACTCGAGAGGTCCGCGGAGATCAATGCTTCCAAAGGAGACGATGCCTGACTCCTCTTGAAAATGGTTAGAATTCCCAGGATCCCTGTCCACATGGACGGGGACCCTGGGTATCCCGCCTCACGAGGAGACGCGTCCCAATTGCCATGCCAAGACTCGAGGAGAATCCCGAGGTGTGCCTCGCACCTAGGCAGGAGTCCTGACATCGCTGAACAAACTCGTGTCTGGAAGGGCCCTCCCCATCATAACTCGAGAATATACCCCAGGTTCCGGCCGCAACTCGAGGAAAACCATGAGACTTCCCCCTCGCCGCGAGATGAGGCCCGATTCCCCTGGACTGCGTGCAGAGCAATTCCGTGTTCCACATCAAACGGGAAAGGAGCCTTGATTTCCTTGATGGCACTCCAGAGAAAACCCAAGATCACTGTCTCAAGTCTAGAGGGATCCTGAGGTCACTGGAGCAACACGAAAGGGCTCCGTGGACCCCAAATCAACTCGAGATGAGAGCTTAGTCCCTGGCTTCGGCTCAAGAGGAATACTAACTTTCCACAAGCACCTCAAGAGGAGGCTTCTCTCAGCTACAGTTATGTGAGAGGGACGCTGAGTTTGTGGCCTCAAGTGGAATGGACACCGAGATGCTGTGACTCGAAGTAAGGCCGGATATCCCTGCAGTGAATTGAATGCAGGCTCGTCCTGCATCTCCCAAGACTAAGGGATGTCTGAATCCCCTGTGGAGACCACAGAGAAAGACCTAGTCCTCCACCTCATCGCGACCGGAGGCCTCACATCCTTTGAAAACTCAAGAGGTCCGCGGAGATTAATGCTTCCAAAGGAGACGATGCCTGACTCCTCTTGAAAATGGATAGGAGTCCCAGGATCCCTGTGGCACGTGGAAAGGGAACCTGGGTCTCCCGCCTCACGTGGAGACGCGTCCCAATGGCCATGCCAAGACTCGAGGAGAATCCCGAGGTGTCCCTCGCACCTAGGCAGGAGTCCTGACGTTGCTGAACAAACACGTGTCTGGAAGTGCCCTCCCCGTCGTAACTAGAGAATATACCCCAGGTTCCGGCCGCAACTCGAGAAAAACCATGAGACTTCCCCCTCGCCACGAGATGAGGCCGATTCCCCTGCACTGCGTGCAGAGAAATTTCGTGTTCCACATCAAACGTGAAAGGAGCTTTGATTTCCTTGATGGCACTCCAGAGAAAACCCAAAGTCACTGTCTCAAGTCGAGAAGGATCCTGAGGTCACTGTAGCAGCACGAAAGGGCTCTGTGGACCCCAAATCAACTCGAGATGAGAGCTGAGTCCCTGGCTTCGACTTAAGAGGAAAGCCAAGTTTCCTCAAGCACCTCAAGAGGAGGCTTCTCTCAGGTACAGGTATGTGAGAGGGACCCTGAGTTTGTGGCCTCAAGTGGAATGGACACCGAGATGCTCTGACTCGAAGTAAGGCCGGATATCCCTGCAGTGAATTGAATGCAGGCTCGTCTTGCATCTCCCAAGACGAAGGGATGTCTGAATCCCCTGTGGAGACCACAGAGAAAGAACTAGTCCTCCGCCTCATTGCGACCGGAGGCCTCACATTATTTGAAAACTCGAGAGGTCCGCGGAGATCAATGCTTCCAAAGGAGACGATGCCTGACTCCTCTTGAAAATGGTTAGAATTCCCAGGATCCCTGTTCACATGGACGGGGACCCTGGGTCTCCCGCCTCACGTGGAGACGCGTCCCAATTGCCATGCCAAGACTCGAGGAGAATCCCGAGGTGTCCCTCGCACCTAAGCAGGAGTTCTGACGTCGCTGAACAAACACGTGTCTGGAAGGGCCCTCCCCGTCGTAACTCGAGAATATACCCCAGGTTCCGGCCGCAACTCGAGAAAAACCATGAGACTTCAACTTCGCCGCGAGATTAGGCCCGATTCCCCTGCACTGCGTGCAGAGCAATTCCGTGTTCCACATCAAACGTGAAAGGAGCCTTGATTTCCTTGATGGCACGCCAGAGAAAACCCAAGATCACTGTCTCTAGTCTAGAGGGATCCTGAGGTCACTGGAGCAACACGAAAGGGCTCTGTGGACCACAAATCAACTCGAGATGAGAACTTATTCCTTGGCTTCGACTCAAGAGGAATACCAACTTTCCACAAGCACCTCAAGAGGAGGCTACTCTCAGCTAAAGCTATGTGAGAGGGACCCTAAGTTTGTGGCCTCAAGTGGAATGGACACCGAGATGCTCTGACTTGAAGTAAGGCCAGATATCCCTGCAGTGTATTGAATGCAGGCTCGTCTTGCATCTCCCAAGACAAAGGGATGTCTGAATCCCCTGGGGAGACCACAGAGAAAGACCTAATTTTCCACCTCATTGCGACCGGAGGCCTCACATCCTTTGAAAATTCGAGAGGACTGCGGAGATCAATGCTTCCAAAGGAGACGATGCCTGACTCCTCTTGAAAATGGATAGGAGTCCCAGGATCCCTGTGGCACGTGGAAAGGGACCCTGGGTCTCCCGCCTCATGTGGAGACGCATCCCAATTGCCATGCCAAGACTCGAGGAGAATCCCGATATGTCCCTCGCATCTAGGAAGGGGTCCTGACGTCGCTGAACAAACACGTGTCTGGAAGGGCCCTCCCCGTCGTAACTTGAGAATATACCCCAGGTTCCGTCCGCAACTCGAGAAAAACCATGAGACGTCCCCCTCGCCGCGAAATGAGGCTCGATTCCCCTGCACTGCGTGCAGAGCAATTCCGTGTTCCACATCAAACGTGAAAGGAGCCTTGATTTTCTTGATGGCAGTCCAGAGAAAACCCAAGATCACTGTCTCAAGTCTAGAGGGATCCTGAGGTCACTGTAGGAACACAAAAGGGCTCCGTGGACCCCAAATCAACTCGAGATGAGAGCTTAGTCCCTGGCTTCGACTCAAGAGGAATACCCACTTTTCACAAGCACCTCAAGAGGAGGCTTCTCTCAGCTACAGGTATGTGAGAGGGACCCTGAGTTTGTGGCCTCAAGTGGAATGAACACCGAGATGCACTGACTCGAAGTAAGGCCGGATATCCCTGCAGTGAATTGAATGCAGGCTCGTCTTGCATCTCCCAAGACGAAGGGATGTCTGAATCCCCTGTGGAGACGACAAAGAAAGACCTAGTCCTCCGCCTCATTGAGACCGGAGGCATCCCATCCTTTGAAACCTCGAGAGGTCCGCGGAGATCAATCCTTCCAAAGGAGACGATGCCTGACTCTTCTTGAAAATGGATAGGAGTCCCAGGATCCCTGTGGCACGTGGAAAGGGACCCTGGGTCAGCCGCCTCAGGTGGAGACGCATCCCAATTGCCATGCCAAGACTCGAGGAGAATCCCGAGGTGTCCCTCGCACCTAGGCAGGAGTCCTGACGTCGCTGAACAAACACGTGTCTGGAAGGGCCCTCCCCGTCGTAACTCGAGAATATACCCCAGGTTCAGGCCGCAACTCGAGAAAAACCATGAGACTTCCGACTCGCCGCGAGATGAGGCCCGATTCCCCTGCACTGCATGCAGAGCAATTCCGTGTTCCACATCAAACGTGAAAGGAGCCTTGATTTCCTTGATGGCACTCCAGAGAAAACCCAAGATCACTGTCTCAAGCCTAGAGGGATCCTAAGGACACTGGAGCAACACAAAAGGGCTCCGTGGACAACAAATCAACTCGAGATGAGAGCTTAGTCCCTGGCTTCGACTCAAGAGGAATACCAAGTTTCCACAAGCACCTCAAGAGGAGGCTTCTCTCAGCTACAGGTATGTGAGAGGGACCCTGATTTTGTGGCCTCAAGTGCAATGGACACCGAGATGCTCTGACTCGAAGTAAGGCCGGATATCCCTGCAGTGAATTGAATGCAGGCTCGTCTTGCATCTCCCAAGACGAAGGGATGTCTGAATCCCCTGTGGAGATGACAAAGAAAGACCGAGTTCTCCGCCTCATCGCGAGCGGAGGCCTCACATCTTTTGAAAACTCGAGAGGTCCGCGGAGATCAATGCTTCCAAAGGAGACGATGCCTGACTCTTCTTGAAAATGGATAGGAGTCCCAGGATCCCTGTGGCACGTGGAAAGGGACCCTGGGTCTCACACATCATGTGGAGACGCGTCTCAATTGTCATGCCAAGACTCGAGGAGAATCCCGAAGTGTCCCTCGCACCTAGGCAGGAGTCCTGACGTCGCTGAACAAACACGTGTCTGGAAGGGCCCTCCCCATCGTAACTCGAGAATATACCCCAGGTTCAGGCCGCAACTCGAGAAAAACCATGAGACTTCCGACTCGCCGCGAGATGAGGCCCGATTCCCCTGCACTGCGTGCAGAGCAATTCCGTGTTCCACATCAAACGTGAAAGGAGCCTTGATATCCTTGATGGCACTCCCGAGAAAACCCAAGATCACTCTCTCAAGTCTAGAGGGATCCTGAGGTCACTGTAGCAACACGAAAGGGCTCCGTGGACCCCAAATCAACTCGAGATGAGAGCTTAGTCCCTGGCTTCGACTCAAGAGGAACACCGACTTTCCACAAGCACCTCAAGAGGAGGCTTCTCTCAGCTACAAGTATGTGAGAGGGACCCTAAGTTTGTGGCCTCAAGTGGAATGGACACCGAGATGCTTTGACTCGAAGTAAGGCCGGATATCCCTGCAGTGAATTGAATGCAGGCTCGTCTTTCATCTCCGAAGACGAAGGGATGTCTGAATCCCCTGTGGAGACCACAGAGAAAGACCTAGTTCTCCGCCTCATAGCGACCGGAGGCCTCATATTCTTTGAAATTTCGAGAGGTCCGCGGAGATCAATGCTTTCAAAGGAGACGATGCCTGACTCCTTTTGAAAATGGATAGGAGTCCCAGGATCCCTGTGGCACGTGGAAAGGGACCCTGGGTCTCCCGCCTCACGTGGAGACGCGTGCCAATTGCCATGCCAAGACTCGAGGAGAATCCCGAAGTGTCCCTCGCACCTAGGCAGGATTCCTTACGTCGCTGAAGAAACACGTGTATGGAAGGGCCCTCCCCGTCGTAACTCGAGAATATACCCCAGGTTCCCGCCGCAACTTGAGAAAAAACATGAGACTTCCCCCTCGCCGCGAGATGAGGTCCGATTCGCCTGCACTGCGTGCAGAGCAATTCCGTGTTCCACATCAAACGTGAAAGGAGCCTTGATTTCCTTGATGCCACTCCAGAGAAAACCCAAGATCACTGTCTCTAGGCTGGAGGGATCCTGAGGTCACTGGAGCAACACGAAAGGGCTCCGTGGACCCCAAATCAACTCGAGATGAGAGCTTAGTCCCTGGCTTCGACTCAAGAGGAATACCAACTTTCCACAAGCACCTCAAGAGGAGGCTTCTCTCAGCTACAGGTATGTGCGAGGGACCCTGAGTTTGTGGCCTCAAGTGGAATGGACAACGAGATGCTCTGACTCGAAGTAAGGACGGATATCCCTTTAGAGAATGGAATGCAGGCTCGTCTTGCATCTCCCAAGACGAAGGGATGTCTTAATCCCCTGTGGACACCACAGAGAAAGACCTAGTTTTCCGCCTCATTGCGAGCGGAGGCCTCACATCCTTTGAAAACTCGATAGGTCCGCGGAGATCAATGCTTCGAAACGAGACGATGCCTGACTCCTCTTGCAAATGGATAGGAGTCCCAGGATACCTGTGGCACGTCGAAAGGGACCCTGGGTTTCCCGCCTCACGTGGAGACGCGTCCCAATTGCCATGCCAAGACACGAGGAGAATCCCGAGGTGTCCATCCCACCTAGGCAGGATTCCTGACGTCGCTGAACAAACACGTGTCTGAAGGGCCCTGCCAGTCGTAACTCGAGAATATAACCAAGGTTCCGGCTGCAACTCGAAAAAAACCATGAGACTTCCCCCTCGCCGCGAGATGAGGCCCGATTTCCCTGCACTGCGTGCAGAGCAATTCCGTGTTCCACATCAAACGTGAAAGGAGCCTTGATTTCCTTGATGGCACGCCAGAGAAAACCCAAGATCACTGTCTCTAGTCTAGAGGGATCCTGAGGTCACTGGAGCAACACGAAAGGGTTCCGTGGACCCCAAATCAACTCGAGATGAGAACTTATTCCTTGGCTTCGACTCAAGAGGAATACCACCTTTCCACAAGCACCTCAAGAGGAGGCTACTCTCAGCTAAAGGTATGTGAGAGGGACCCTAAGTTTGGGGCCTCAAGTGGAATGGACACCGAGATGCTCTGACTTGAATTAAGGCCAGATATCCCTGCAGTGT
The DNA here is from genome assembly GCF_033118175.1 of Dama dama. NCBI lineage: Eukaryota > Metazoa > Chordata > Mammalia > Artiodactyla > Cervidae > Dama > Dama dama. Next base: position 24,621 of record NW_026871022.1, on the reverse strand, counting down.
ATTGAATGCAGGCTCGTCTTGCATCTCCCAAGACAAAGGGATGTCTGAATCCCCTGGGGAGACCACAGAGAAAGACCTAGTTCTCCGCCTCATCGCGACCGGAGGCCTCACATCCTTTGAAAATTCGTGAGGTCCGCGGAGATCAATGCTTCCAAAGGAGACAATGCCTGACTCCTCTTGAAAATGGATAGGAGTCCCAGGATCCCTGTGGCACGTGGAAAGGGACCCTGGGTCTCCCGCCTCACGTGGAGACGCGTCCAATTGCAATGCCAAGACTCGAGGAGAATCCCGAGGTGTCCCTCGCACCTAGGCAGGAGTCCTGACGTCGCTGAACAAACACGTGTCTGGAAGGGCCCTCCCGGTCTTATCTCGAGAATATACCCCAGGTTCAGGCCTCAACTCGAGAAAAACCATGAGAATTCCCCTTCGCCGCGAGATAAGGCCTGATTCCCCTGCACTGCATTCAGAGCAATTCCGTGTTCCACATCAAACGTGAAAGGAGCCTTGATTTCCTTGATGGCACTCCAGAGAAAACCCAAGATCACTGTCTCAAGTCTAGAGGGATCCTGAGGTCACTGGAGCAACACGAAAGGGCTCCGTGGACCCCAAATCAACTCGAGATGAGAGCTTAGTCCCTGGCTTTGACTCAAGAGGAATACCAACTTTCCACAAGCACCTCAAGAGGAGGCTTCTCTCAGCTACAGGTATGTGAGAGGGACCCTGAGTTTGTGGCCTCAAGTGGAATGGACACCGAGATGCTCTGACTCGAAGTTAGGCCGGATATCCCTGCAGTGAATTGAATGCAGGCTCGTCTTGCATCTCCCAAGACGAAGGGATGGCTGAATCTCCTGTGGAGACCACAGAGAAAGACCTAGTCCTCCGCCTCATCGCGACCGGAGGCCTCACTTCCTTTGAAAACTCGAGAGGTCCGCGGAGATCAATGCTTCCAAAGGAGACGATGGCTGACTCCTCCTGAAAATGGAAAGGAATCCCAGGATCCGTGTGGCACGTGGAAAGGGACCCTGGGTGTCCCGCCTCACGTGGAGATGCGTCCCAATTGCCATGCCAAGACTCGAGGAGAATCCCGAGGTGTCCCTCGCACCTAGGCAGGAGTCCTGACGTCGCTGAACAAACACGTGTCTGGAAGGGCCCTCCCCGTCGTAACTCGAGAATATACCCCAGGTTCCGGCCGGAACTCGAGAAAAACCATGAGACTTCCCCCTCGCCGCGTGATGAGGCGCGATTCCCCTGCACTGCATGCAGAGCAATTCCGTGTTCCACATCAAACGTGAAAGGAGCCTTGATTTCCTTGATGGCACTCCAGAGAAAACCCAAGATCACTGTCTCAAGTCTAGAGGGATCCTGAGGTCACTGGAGCAACATGAAAGGGCTCCATGGACCCCAAATCAATTCGAGATGAGAGCTTAGTCCCTGGCTTCGAATCAAGAGGAATACCAACTTTCCAAGAGCACCTCAAGAGGAGGCTTCTCTCAGCTACATGTATGTGAGAGGGACCCAGAGATTGTGGCCTCAAGTGGAATGGACACCGAGATCCTCTGACTTGAAGTAAGGCTGGATATCCCTGCAGTGAATTGAATGCAGGCTCGTCTTGCATCTCCCAAGACGAAGGGATGTCTTAATCCCCGGTGGAGACGACAGAGAAAGACCTACTCGTCCGCCTCGTCGCGACCGGAGGCCTCACATCCTTTGAAAACTCGAGAGGTCCGCGGAGATCAATGCTTCTAAAGGAGACGATGCCTGACTCCTCTTGAAAATGGATAGGAGTCCCAGGATCCCTGTGGCACGTGGAAAGGGACCCTGGGTTTCCCGCCTCATGTGGAGACGCGTCCCAATTGCCATGCCAAGGCTCGAGGAGAATCCCGAGGTGTCCCTTGCACCTAGGCAGGAGTCCTGACGTCACTGAACAAACACGTGGGAAGGGCCCTCCCCGTTGTAACTCGAGAATATACCCCAGGTTCCGGCCGCAACTCGAGAAAAACCATGAGACTCCCCTCTCGCCGCGAGATGAGGCCCGATTCGCCTGCACTGCGTGCAGAGCAATTCCGTGTTCCACATCGAACGTGAAAGGAGCCTTGATTTCCTTGATGGTACTCCAGAGAAAACCCAAGATCACTGTCTCAAGTCTAGAGGGATCCTGAGGTCACTGGAGCAACATGAAAGGGCTCCGTGGACCCCAAATCAACTCGAGATGAGAGCTTAGTCCCTGGCTTCGACTAAAGAGGAATACCAACTTTCCACAAGCACCTCAAGAGGAGGCTTCTCTCAGCTACAGGTATGTGAGAGGGACCCTGAGTTTGTGGCCTCAAGTGCAATGGACACCGAGATGCTCTGACTCGAAATAAGGCCGGATATCCCTGCAGTGAATTGAATGCAGGCTCGTCTTGCATCTCCCAAGACGAAGGGATGTCTGAATCCCCTGTGGAGACGACAGAGAAACACCTAGTCCTCCGCCTCAACGCGACCAGAGGCCTCACATCCTTTGAAAACTCGAGAGGTCCGCGGAGATCAATGCTTACAAAGGAGACGATGCCTGACTCCTCTTGAAAATGGATAGGCGTCCCAGGATCCCTGTGGCACGTGGAAAGGGACCCTGGGTCTCCCGCCTCACGTGGAGACGCGTCCCAATTGCCATGCCAAGACTCGAGGAGAATCCCGAGGTGTCCCTCGCACCTAGGCAGGAGTCCTGACGTCGCTGAACAAACACGTGTCTGGAAGGGCCCTCCCCGTCTTAACTCGAGAATATACCCCAGGTTCCGGCCGCAACTCGAGAAAAACCATGAGACTTCCCCCTCGCCGTGAGATGAAGCCCGATTCCCCTGCACTGCGTGCAGAGCAAGTCCGTGTTCCACATCAAACGTGAAAGGAGCCTTGCTTTCCTTCATGGCAATCCAGAGAAAACCCAAGATCACTGTCTCAAATCTAGAGGGATACTGAGGTAACTGTAGCGTCACGAAAGGGCTCCGTGAACGCCAAATCAAATCGAGATGAGAGCTTAGTCCCTGGCTTCGACTCAAGAGGAATACCAAGTTTCCACAAGCACCCTTAGAGGCGGCTTCTCTCAGCTACAAGTATATGAGAGGAACCCTAATTTTGTGGCCTCAAGTGGAATGGACACCGAGATGCTCTGACTCGAAGTAAGGCCGGATATCCCTGCAGTGAATTGAATGCAGGCTCGTCTTGCATCTCCCATGACAAAGGGATGTCTGAATCCCCTGTGCAGACCACAGAGAAAGACCTAGTTCTCCGCCTCATCCCGACTGGAGGCCTCACATCCTTTGAAAACTCGAGAGGTCCGCGGAGATCAATGCTTCCAAAGGAGACGATGCCTGAGTCCTCTTGAAAATGGATAGGAGTCCCAGGATCCCTGTGGCATGTGGAAAGGGACACTGGGTCTCCCGCCTCACGTGGAGACACGTCCCAATTGCCATGCCAAGACTCGAGGAGAATCCCAGGTGTCCATCCCACCTAGGCAGGAGTCCTGACGTAGCTGAACAAACACGTGTCTGGAAGGGCCCTCCCCGTCGTAACTCGGGAATATACCCCAGGTTCGGTCCGCAACTCGAGAAAAACCATGAGACTTCCCCCTCGCCGCGAGATGAGGCCCGATTCCCCTGCACTGCGTGCAGAGCAGTTCCGTGTTCCACATCAAACGTGAAAGGAGCTTTGATTTCCTTGATGGCACTCCAGAGAAAACCCAAGATCACTGTCTCAAGTCTAGAGGGATCCTGAGGTCACTGTAGCAACACGAAAGGGCTCCGTGGACCACAAATCAACTCGAGATGAGAGCTTAGTCCCTGGCTTCGACTCAAGAGGAATACCACCTTTCCACAAGCACCTCAAGAGGAGGCTTCTCTCAGCTACAGGTATGTGAGAGGGACCCTGAGTTTGTGGCCTCAAGTGGAATGGACACCGAGATGCTCTGACTCGAAGTAAGCTCGGATATCCCTGCAGTGAATTGTGTGCAGGCTCGTCTTGCATCTCCCAAGACGAAGGGATGTCTGAATCCCCTGTGTGGACCACAGAGAAAGACCTAGTTCTCCTCCTCATCGCGACTGGATGCCTCACATCCTTTGAAAACTCGAGAGGTCCGCGGAGATCAATGCTTCCAAAGGAGACGATGCCTGACTCCTCTTGAAAATGGATAGGAGTCCCAGGATCCCTGTGGCTCGTGGAAAGGGACACTGGGTCTCCCGCCTCACGTGGAGACGTGTCCCAATTGCCATGCCAAGACTCGAGGAGAATCCCGAGGTGTCCCTCGCACCTAGGCCCGAGTCCTGACGTCGCTGAACAAACACGTGTTTGGAAGGGCCCTCCCCGTCGTAAATCGAGAATATACCCCAGGGTCCGTCCGCAACTCAAGAAAAACCATGAGACTTCCCATTCGCCCCGAGATGAGGCCCGATTCCCTTGCACTGCGTGCAGAGCAATTCCGTGTTCCACATCAAATGTGAACGGATCCTTGATTTCCTTGATGGCACTCCAGAGAAAACCCAAGATCACTGTCTCAAGTCTAGAGCGATCCTGAGGTAACTGGAGCAACACGAAAATGCTCCGTGGACCCTAAATCAACTCGAGATGAGAGCTTAGTCCCTGGCTTCGACTCAAGAGGAATACCAACTTTCCACAAGCACCATAAGAGGAGTCTTCTCTCAGCTACAGTTATGGGAGAGGGACCCTGAGTTTGTGGCCTCAAGTGGAATGGACACCGAGATGCTCTGACTCGAAGTAAGGCCAGATATCCCTGCAGTGAATTGAATGCAGGCTCGTCTCGCATTTCCCAAGACGAAGGGATGTCTGAATCCCCTGTGGAGACCACAGAGAAAGACCTAGTCCTCCGCCTCTTCGCGACCGGAGGCCTCACATCCTTTGAAAACTCGAGAGGTCTGCAGAGATCAATGATTCCAAAGGAGACGATGCCCGACTCCTGTTGAAAATGGATAGGAGTCCCAGGATCCCTGTGGCACGTGGAAAGGGACCCTGGGTCTCCCGCCTCACGTGGAGACGCATCCCAATGCCATGCCAAGACTCGAGGAGAATCCCGAGGTGTCCCTCGCACCTAGGCAGGAGTCCTGACGTCGCTGAACAAACACGTGTCTGGAAGGGCCCTCCCCGTCGTAACTCCAGAATATACCCCAGGTTTCGGCCGCAACTCGAGAAAAACCATGAGACTTCCCCCTCGCCGCGAGATGAGGCCCGATTCCCCTGCCCTGCGTGCAGAGCAATTCCGTGTTCATATCAAAAGTGAAAGGAGCCTTGATTTCCTTGATGGCACTCCAGAGAAAACCCAAGATCACTGTCTCAAGTCTGTAGGTATCCAGAGGTCACTGGAGCAACATGAAAGTTCTCCTAGGACCCCAAATCAACTCGAGATGAGAGCTTAGTCCCTGGCTTCGACTCAAGAGGAATACCAACTTTCCACAAGCACCTCAAGAGGAGGCTTCTCTCAGCTACAGGTATGCGAGAGGGACCCTGAGTTTGTGGCCTCAAGAAGAATGGACACCGAGATGCTCTGACTCGAAGTAAGGCCGGATATCCCTGCAGTCAATTGAATGCAGGCTCGTCTTGCATCTCCCAAGATGAAGGGATGTCTGAATCCCCTGTGGAGACCACAGAGAAAGACCTAATTTTCCGCCTCATCACGACCGGAGGCCTCACACCGTTTGAAAATTCGAGAGGTCCGCGGAGATCAATGCTTCCAAAGGAGACGATGCCTGACTCCTCTTGAAAATGGATAGGAGTCCCAGGATCCCTTGGCACGTGGAAAGGGACCCTGGGTCTCCCGCCTCACGTGGAGACGCGTCCCAATTGCCATGCCAAGACTCGAGGAGAATCCCGAGTTGTCCCTCGCTCCTAGGCAGGAGTCCTGACGTCGCTGAACAAACACGTGTCTGGAAGGGCCCTCCCCGTCGTAACTCGAGAATATACCCCAGGTTCCGGCCGCAACTCGAGAAAAACCATGAGACTTCTCCCTCGCCGCGAGATGAGGCCTGATTCCCCTGCAATGCGTGCAGAGCCATTCCTTGTTCCACATCAAACATGAAAGGAGCCTTGATTTCCTTGATGGCACTCCAGAGTAAACCCAAGATCACTGTCTCAAGTCTAGAGGGATCCTGAAGTCACTGTAGCAAAACCAAAGGGCTCCGTGGACCCCAAATCAACTCGAGATGAGAGCTTAGTCCCTGGCTTCGAGTCAAGAGGAATACCAACTTTCCACAAGCACCTGAAGAGGAGGCTTCTCTCAGCTACAGGTATGTGAGAGGGACCCTGAGTTTGTGGCCTCAAGTGAAATGGACACCGAGATGCTCTGACTCGAAGTAAGGCCGGATATCCCTGCAGTGAATTGAATGCAGGCTCGTCTTTCATCTCCGAAGACGAAGGGTTGTCTGAATCCCCTGTGGAGACCACAGAGAAAGACCTAGTTCTCCACCTCAACGCAACCGGAGGCCTCATATCCTTTGAAAACTCGAGAGCTCCGCCTAGATCAATACTTCCGAAGGTGACGATGCCTGACTCCTCTTGAAAATGGATAGGAGTCCCAGGATCCCTGTGGCACGTGGAAAGGGACCCTGGGTCTCCCGCCTCACGTGGAGACGCGTCCCAATTGCCATGCCAAGACTCGAGGAGAATCCCGAGGTGTCCCTCGCACCTAGGCAGGAGTCCTGAGGTCGCTGAACAAACACGTGTCTGGAAGGGCCCTCCCCGTCGTAACTCGAGAATATACCCCAGGTTCCGGCCGCAACTCGAGAAAAACCATGAGACTTCAAAGTCGCTGCGAGATAAGGCCCGATTCCCCTTCACTGCGTGCAGAGCAATTCCATGTTCCACATCAAACGTGAAAGGAGCCCTATTTCCTTGATGGCACTCCAGAGAATACCCAAGATCACTGTCTCAAGTCTAGAGGGATCCTGAGGTCACTGGAGCGACACTAAAGGGCTCCGTGGACCCCAAATCAACTCGAGATGAGAACTTAGTCCCTGGCTTCGACTCAAGAGGGTTACCAACATTCCACAAGCACCTCAAGAGGAGGCTTCTCTCAGCTACAGGTATGTGAGAGGGACCCTGAGTTTGTGGCCTCAAGTGGAATGGACACCGAGATGCTCTGACTCGAAGTAAGGCCGGATATCCCTGCAGTGAATTGAATGCAGGCTCGTCTTGCATCTCCCAAGACGAAGGGATGTCTGAATCCCCTGTGGAGACCACAGAGAAAGACCTAGTTCTCTGCCTCATCGCGAGCGGAGGCCTCACATCCTTTGAAAACTCGAGAGGACCGCGGAGATCAATGCTTACAAAGGAGACGATGCCTGACTCCTCTTGAAAATGGATAGGAGTCCCAGGATCCCTGTGGCACGTGGAAAGGGACCCTGGGTCTCCCGCCTCACGTGGAGACGCATCCCAATTGCCATGCCAAGACTCGAGGAGAATCCCGAGGTGTCCCTCGCTCCTAGGCAGGAGTCCTGACGTCGCTGAACAAACACGTGTCTGGAAGGGCCCTCCCCGTTGTAACTCGAGAATATACACCAGGTTCCGGCCGCAACTTGAGAAAAACCATGAGACTTCCCGCTCGCCGGGAGATGAGGCCCGATTCCCCTGCACTGCGTGCAGAGCAATTCCGTGTTCCACATCAAACGTGAAAGGAGCCTTGATTTCCTTGATGGCACTCCAGAGAAAACCCAAGATCACTGTCTCAAGTCTAGAGGGATCCTGAGGTCACTGGAGCAACACGAAAGGGCTCCGTGGACCCCAAATCAACTCGAGATGAGAGCTTAGTCCCTGGCTTAGACTCAAGAGGAATACCAACTTTCCACAAGCACCTCAAGAGGAGGCTTCTCTCAGCTATAGGTATGTGAGTGGGACCCTGAGTTTGTGGCCTCAAGTGGAATGGACACCGAGATGATCTGACTCGAAGTAAGGCCGGATATCCCTGCAGTGAATTGAATGCAGGCTCGTCTTGCATCTCCCAAGATGAAGGGATGTCTGAATCCCCTGTGGAGACCACAGAGAAAGACCTAATTTTCCGCCTCATCGCGACCGGAGGCCTCACACCGTTTGAAAATTCGAGAGGTCCGCGGAGATCAATGCTTCCAAAGGAGACGATGCCTGACTCCTCTTGAAAATGGATAGGAGTCCCAGGATCCCTGTGGCACGTGGAAAGGGACCCTGGGTCTCCCGCCTCATGTGGAGACGCATCCCCATTGCCATGCCAAGACTCGAGGGTAATCCCGAGGTGTCCCTCGCACCTAGGCAGGAGTCCTGACGTCGCTGAACAAACACGTGTCTGGAAGGGCCCTCCCCGTCGTAACTCGAGAATATACCCCAGGTTCCGGCCGCAACTGGAGAAAAACCATGAGACTTCCCCCTCTCCGCGAGATGAGGCCCGATTTCCCTGGACTGCGTGCAGAGCAATTCCGTGTTCCACATCAAACAGGAAAGGAGCCTTGATTTCCTTGATGGCACTCCAGAGAAAACCCAAGATCACTGTCTCTAGTCTAGAGGGATCCTGAGGTTACTGGAGCAACACGAAAGGGCTCCGTGGACCCCAAATCAACTCGAGATTAGAGCTTAGTCCCTGGCTTAGACACAAGAGGAATACCAACTTTCCACAAGCACCTCAAGAGGAGGCTTCTCTCAGCTACAGGTATGTGAGAGGGACCCTGAGTTTGTGGCCTCAAGTGCAATGGACACCGAGATGCTCTGACTCGAATTAAGGCCGGATATCCATGCAGTGAATTGAATGCAGGCTCGTCTTGCATCTCCCAAGACGAAGGGATGTCTGAATCCCCTGTGGAGACCACAGAGAAAGTCCTAGTTCTCTGCCTCATCGCGAACGGAGGCCTCACATCCTTTGAAAACTCGAGAGGTCCGCGGAGATCAAGGCTTCCAAAGGAGACGATGCCTGACTCCTCTTGAAAATGGATAGGAGTCCCAGGAACCCTGTGGCACGTGGAAAGGGACCCTGGGTCTCCCGCCTCACGTGGAGACGGGTCCCAATTGCCATGCCAAGACTCGAGGAGAATCCCGAGGTGTCCCTCCCACCTAGGCAGGAGTCCTGACGTCGGTGAACAAACACGTGTCTGGAAGGGCCCTCCCCGTCGTAACTCGAGAATATACCCCAGGTTTCGGCCGCAACTCGAGAAAAACCATGAGACTTCCCCCTCGCCGCGAGATGAGGCCCAATTCCCCTGCAATGCGTGCAGAGCAATTCCGTGTTCCACATCAAACATGATAGGAGCCTTGATTTCCTTGATGGCACTCCACAGAAAACCCAAGATCACTGTCTCAAGTCTAGAGGGATCCTGAGGTCACTGGAGCAACACAAAATGGCTCCTTGGACCACAAATCAACTCGAGATGAGATCTTAGTCCCTGGCTTCGACTCAAGAGGAATACCAACTTTCCACAAGCACCTCAGGAGGAGGCTTCTGTCAGCTACAGGTATGTGAGAGGGACCCTGAGTTTGTGGCCTCAAGTGGAATGGACACCGAGATGCTCTGACTCGAAGTAAGGCCGGATATCCCTGCAGTGAATTGAATGCAGGCTCGTCTTGCGTCTCCCAAGACGAAGGGATGTCTGAATCCCCTGTGGAGACCACAGAGAAAGACCTAGTCCTCCGCCTCATCGTGACCGGAGGCCTCACATCCCTTGAAAACTCGAGATGTCCGCGGGGATCAATGCTTCCAAAGGAGACGATGCCTGACTACTCTTGAAAATGGATAGGAGTCCCAGGATCCCTGTGGCACGGGGAAAGGGACCCTTGGTCTCCCGCCTCACGTGGAGACGCATCCCAATTGCCATGCCAAGACTCGAGGAGAATCCCGAGTTGTCCCTTGCGCCTAGGCAGCAGTCCTGACGTCGCTGAACAAGCACATGTCTGGAAGGGCTCTCCCCATCGTAACTCGAGAATATACCCCAGGTTCCGGCCACAACTCGTGAAAAACCATGAGACTACCCCCTCGTCACGAGATGAGGCCCGATTCCCCTGCACTGCGTGCAGACCAATTCCGTGTTCCACATCAAACTTGATAGGAGCCTTGCTTTCCTTGATGGCACTCCAGAGAAAACCCAAGATCACTGTCTCAAGTCTAGAGGGATCCTGAGGTCACTGTAGCAACACGAAAGGGCTCCGTGTACCCCAAATCAACTCGAGATGAGAGCTTAGTCCCTGGCTTCGACTCAAGAGAAATACCAACTTTCCACAAGCACCTCAAGAGGAGGCTTCTCTCAGCTACATGTATGTGAGAGGGACCCTGAGTTTGTGGCCTCAAGTGCAATGGACACCGAGATGCTCTGACTCGAAATAAGGCCGGATATCCCTGCAGTGAATTGAATGCAGGCTCGTCTTGCATCTCCCAAGACGAAGGGATGTCTGAATCCCCTGTGGAGACCACAGAGAAAGACCTAGTCCTCCGCCTCATCGTGACCGGAGGCCTCACATCCTTTGAAAACTCGAGAGGTCTGCAGACATCAATGCTTCCAAAGGAGAAGATGCCTGACTCCTCTTGAAAATGCATAGGAGTCCCAGGATCACTGTGGCACGTGGAAAGGGACACTGGGTCTCCCGCCTCACGTGGAGACGGGTCCCAATTTCCATGCCAAGCCTCGAAGAGAATCCCGAGGTGTCCCTCCCACCTAGGCAGGAGTCCTGACCTCGCTGAACAAACCCGTGTCTGGAAGGGCCATCCCGGTCGTAACTCGAGATTATACCCCAGGTTCCGGCCGCAACTCGGGAAAAACCATGAGACTTCCCCCTCGCCGCGAGATGAGGCCCGATTCCCCTGCAATGCGTGCAGAGCCATTCCTTGTTCCACATCAAACATGAAAGGAGCCTTGATTTCCTTGATGGCACTCCAGAGAAAACCCAAGATCACTGTCTCAAGTCTAGAGGGATCCTGAAGTCACTGTAGCAAAACGAAAGGGCTCCGTGGACCCCAAATCAACTCGAGATGAGAGCTTAGTCCCTGGCTTCGAGTCAAGAGGAATACCAACTTTCCACAAGCACCTGAAGAGGAGGCTTCTCTCAGCTACAGGTATGTGAGAGGGACCCTGAGTTTGTGGCCTCAAGTGAAATGGACACCGAGATGCTCTGACTCGAAGTAAGGCCGGATATCCCTGCAGTGAATTGAATGCAGGCTCGTCTTTCATCTCACAAGACGAAGGGTTGTCTGAACCCCTGTGGAGACCACATAGAAAGACCTATTTCTCCACCTCAACGCAACCGGAGGCCTCATATCCTTTAAACTCGAGAGGTCCGCGGAGATCAATACTTCCGAAGGAGACGATGCCTGACTCCTCTTGAAAATGGATAGGAGTCCCAGGATCCCTGTGGCACGTGGAAAGGGACCCTGGGTCTCCCGCCTCACGTGGAGACGCGTCCCAGTTGCCATGCCAAGACTCGAGGAGAATCCCGAGGTGTCCCTCGCACCTAGGCAGGAGTCCTGACGTCGCTGAACAAACACGTGTCTCGAAGGGCCCTCCCCGTCGTAACTCGAGAGTATACCCCAGGTTCCGGCCGCAACTCGAGAAAAACCATGAGCCTTCAACTTCGCCGCGAGATGAGGCCCGATTCCCCTGCACTGCGTGCAGTGCAATTCTGTTTTCCACATCAAACGTGAAAGGAGCCTTGATTTCCTTGATGGCACTCCAGAGAATACCCAAGTTCACTGTCTCAAGTCTAGAGGGATCCTGAGGTCACTGGAGCAACACTAAAGGGCTCCGTGGACCACAAATCAACTCGAGATGAGAGCTTAGAACCTGGCTTCGACTCAAGAGGAATCCCAACTTTCCACAAGTACCTCAAGAGGAGGCTTCACTCAGCTACAGGTATGTGAGAGGGACCCTGAGTTTGTGGCCTCAAGTGGAATGGACACCGAGATGCTCTGACTCGAAGTAAGGCCGGATATCCCTGCAGTGAATTGAATGCAGGCTCGTCTTGCATCTCCCAAGACGAAGGGATGTCTGAATCCCCTGTGGAGAAGACAGAGAAAGACCGAGTTCTCCGCCTCATCGCGAGCGGAGGCCTCACATCGTTTGAAAACTCGAGAGGTCCGCGGAGATCAATGCTTCCAAAGGAGATGTTGCCTGACTCCTCTTGAAAATGGATAGGAGTCCCAGGATCCCTGTGGCACGGGGAAAGGGACCCTGGGTCTCCCGCCTCACGTGGAGACGCCTCCCAATTGCCATGCCAAGACTCGAGGAGAATCCTGAGGTGTCCCTCGCTCCTAGTCAGGAGTCCTGACGTCGCTGAACAAACACGTGTCTGGAAGGGCCCTCCCCGTCGTAACTCGAGAATATACCCCAGGTTCCGGCCACAACTCGAGAAAAACCATGAGACTTCCCCCTCGCCGCGAGATGAGGCCCGATTCCCCTGCACTGCGTGCAGAGCAATTCCGTGTTCCACATCAAACGTGAAAGGAGCCTTGATTTCCTTGATGGCACTCCAGAGAAAACCCAAGATCACTGTCTCAAGTCTAGAGGGATCCTGACGTCACTGGAGCAACAGGAAAGGGCTCCGTGGACCCCAAATCAACTCGAGATGAGAGCTTAGTCTCTGGCTTCGACTCAAGAGGAATACCCACTTTTCACAAGCACCTCAAGAGGAGGCTTCTGTCAGCTACATGTATGTGAGAGGGACCCTGAGTTTGTGGCCTCAAGTGGAATGGACACCGAGATGCTCTGACTAGATATAAGGCCGGATATCCCTGCAGTGAATTGAAAGCAGGCTCGTCTTGCATCTCCCAAGACATAGGGATGTCTGAATCCCCTGTGGAGACGACAGAGAAAGACCTAGTTCTCCGCCTCATCGAGACCAGAGGCCTCACATCGTTTGAAAACTCGAGAGGTCTGCGGAGATCAATGCTTCCAAAGGAGATGATGCCTGACTCCTCTTGAAAATGGATAGGAGTCCCAGGATCCCTGTGGCACGTGGAAAGGGACCCTGGGTCTCCCGCCTCACGTGGAGAGGCGTCCCAATTGCCATGCCAAGACTCGAGGAGAATCCTGAGGTGTCCCTTGCACCTAGGCAGGAGTCCTGACGTCGCTGAACAAACACGTGTCTGGAAGGGCCCTCCCCGTCGTAAATCGAGAATATACCCCAGGTTCCGGCCGCAACTCGAGAAAAACCATGGGATTTCCCCCTCGCCGCGAGTTGAGGCCCGATTCCCCTGCACTGCATGCAGAGCAATTCCGTGTTCCACATCAAACGTGAAAGGAGCCTTGATTTCCTTGATGGCACTCCAGAGAAAACCCAAGATCACTGTCTCAAGTCTAGAGGGATCCTGAGGTCACTGGACCAACAGGAAAGGGCTCCGTGGACCCCAAATCAACACGAGATGAGAGCTTAGTCCCTGGCTTACACTCAAGAGGAATACCAACTTTCCACAAGCACCTCAAGAGGAGGCTTCTCTCAGCTACAGGTATATTTGAGGGACCCTGAGATTGTGGCCTCAAGTGGAATGGACACCGAGATGCTCTGACTCGAAGTAAGGCCGGATATCCCTGCAGTGAATTGAATGCAGGCTCGTCTTGCATCTCCCAAGACGAAGGGATGTCTGAATCCCCTGTGGAGACCACAGAGAAAGACCGAGTTCTCCGCCTCATCTCGACCGGAGGCCTCACATCCTTTGAAAACTCGAGAGGTCTGCAGAGATCAATGCTTCCAAAGGAGACGATGCCTGACTCCTCTTGAAAATGGATAGGAGTCCCAGGATCCCTGTGGCACGTGGAAAGGGACCCTGGGTCTCCCGCCTCACGTGGAGAGGCGTCCCAATTGCCATGCCAAGACTCGAGGAGAATCCCGAGGTGTCCCTTGCACCTAGGCAGGAGTCCTGACGTCGCTGAACAAACACGTGTCTGGAAGGGCCCTCCCCGTTGTAACTCGAGAATATACCCCAGGTTCCGGCCGCAACTCGAGAAAAACCATGAGACTTCCCCCTCGCCGCGTGATGAGGCCCGATTCCCCTGCCCTGCGTGCAGAGCAATTCCGTATTCCACATCAAAAGTGAAAGGAGCCTTGATTTCCTTGATGGCACTCCAGAGAAAAGCCAAGATCACTGTCTCTAGTCTAGAGGGATCCTGAGGTAACTGTAGCAACACGAAAGGGCTCCGTGGACCCCAAATCAACTCGAGATGGGAGCTTAGTCCCTGGCTTCGAATCAAGAGGAATACCAACTTTCCACAAACACCTCAAGAGGAGGCTTCTCTTAGCTACAGGTATGTGAGAGGGACCCTGAGTTTGTGGCCTCAAGTGGAATGGACACCGAGATGCTCTGACTCGAAGTAAGGCCGGATATCCCTGCAGTGCAGTGAATGCAGGCTCCTCTTGCATCTCCCAAGACGAAGGGTTATCTGAATCCGCTGTGGAGACCACAACGAAAGACATAGTCCTCCGCCTCATCGCGACAGGAGGCCTCACATCCTTTGAAAACTCGAGAGGTCCGCGGAGATCAATGCTTCCAAAGGAGACGATGCCTGACTCCTCTTGAAAATGGATAGGAGTCCCAGGATCCCTGTGGCACGTGGAAAGGGACACTTGGTCTCCCGCCTCACGTGGATACGCGTCCCAATTGCCATGCCAAGACTCGAGGAGAATCCCGAGGTGTCCCTCGCCCCTAGGCAGGAGTCCTGACGTCGCTGAACAAACACGTGTCTGGAAGGGCCATCCACGTCGTAACTCGAGAATATACCCCAGGTTCCGGCCGCAACTCGAGAAAAACCATGAGAGTTCCCCCTCGCCGCTACATGAGGCCCGATTCCCCTGGACTGCGTGCAGAGCAATTCCGTGTTCCACATCAAACGTGAAAGGAGCCTTGATTTCCTTGATGGCACTCCAGAGAAAACCCAAGATCACTGTCTCAAGTCTAGAGGGATCCTGAGGTCACTGGAGCAACACGAAATTTCTCCGTGGACCCCAAAATAACTCGAGATGAGAGCTTAGTCCCTGGCTTCGACTCAAGAGGAATACCAACTTTCCACAAGCACTTCAAGAGGAGGTTTCTCTCAGCTACAGGTATGTGAGAGGGACCCTGAGTTTGTGGCCTCAAGTGGAATGGACACCGAGATGCTCTGACTCGAAGTAAGGCCGCATATCCCTGCAGTGAATTGAATGCAGGCTCGTCTTGCATCTTCCAAGAGGAAGGGATGTCTGAATCCACTGTGGAGACCACAGAGAAAGAACTAGTCCTCCGCCTCATCGCGACCGGAGGCCTCACATCCTTTGAAAACTCGAGAGGCCTGCGGAGATCAATGCTTCCAAAGGAGACGATGCCTGACTCTTCTTGAAAATGGATAGAAGATCCAGGATCCCTGTGGCACGTGAAAAGGGACACTGGGTCTCCCGCTTCACGTGGAGACGCGTCCCAATTGCCATGCCAAGACTCGAGGAGAATCCTGAGGTGTCCCTCGCACCTAGGCAGGAGTCCTGACGTCGCTGAACAAACACGTGTCTGGAAGGGCCATCCACGTCGTAACTCGAGAATATACCCCAGGTTCCGGCCGCAACTCGAGAAAAACTATGAGACTTCCCCCTCGCCGCTACATGAGGCCGGATTCCCCTGGACTGCGTGCAGAGCAATTCCGTGTTCCACATCAAACGTGAAAGGAGCCTTGATTTCCTTGATGGCACTCCAGAGAAAACCCAAGATCACTGTCTCAAGTCTAGAGGGATCCTGAGGTCACTGGAGCAACACGAAATTTCTCCGTGGACCCCAAATCAACTCGAGATGAGAGCTTAGTCCCTGGCTTCGAATCAAGAGGAATAACAACTTTCCACAAGCACTTCAAGAGGAGGTTTCTCTCAGCTACAGGTATGTGAGAGGGACCCTGAGTTTGTGGCCTCAAGTGGAATGGACACCGAGATGCTCTGACTCGAAGTAAGGCCGCATATCCCTGCAGTGAATTGAATGCAGGCTCGTCTTGCATCTTCCAAGAGGAAGGGATGTCTGAATCCGCTGTGGAGACCACAGAGAAAGAACTAGTCCTCCGCCTCATCGCGACCGGAGGCCTCACATCCTTTGAAAACTCGAGCGGTCCGCGGAGGTCAATGCTTCCAAAGGAGACGATGCCTGACTCCTCTTGAAAATGGATAGGAGTCCCAGGATCCCTGTGGCACGTTGAAAGGGACCCTGGGTCTCCCGCCTCACGTGGAGACGCGTCCCAATGGCCATGCCAAGACTCGAGGAGAATCCCGAGGTGTCCCTCGCACCTAGGCAGGAGTCCTGAAGTCGCTGAACAAACACGTTTGTGGAAGGGCCCTCCCCGTCGTAACTCGAGAATATACCACAGGTTCCGTCCGCAACTTGAGAAAAACCATGAGACATCCCCCTTGCCTCGAGATGAGGCCCGATTCCCCTGAACTGTGTGCAGAGCAATTCCGTGTTCGACATCAAACTTGAACGGCACCTTGATTTCCTTGATGGCACTCCAGAGAAAACCCAAGATCACTGTCTCAAGTCTAGAGGGATCCTGAGGTCACTGGAGCAACACGATAGGGCTCCATGGACCCCAAATCAACTCGAGATGAGAGCTTAGTCTCTGGCTTCGACTCAAGAGGAATACGAACTTTCCACAAGCACCTCAAGAGGAGGCTTCTCTCAGCTACAGGTATGTGAGAGGGACCCTGAGTTTGTGGCCTCAAGTGGAATGGACACCGAGATGCTCTGACTCGAAGTAAGGCCGGATATCCCTACAGTGAATTGAATGCAGGCTCGTCTTGCATCTCCCAAGATGAAGGGATGTCCGAATCCCCTGTGGAGACGACAGAGAAAGACCTAATTTTCCGCCTCATCGCGACCGGAGGCCTCACATCCTTTGAAAATTCGAGAGGTCCGCGGAGATCAATGCTTCCAAAGGAGACGATGCCTGACTCCTCTTGAAAATGGATAGGAGTCCCAGGATCCCTGTGGCACGTGGAAAGGGACACTGGGTCTCCCGCCTCACGTGGAGACGCGTCCCAATTGCCATGCCAAGACTCGAGGAGAATCCCGAGGTGTCTCTCGCACCTAGGCAGGAGTCCAGACTTCGCTGAACAAACACGTGTCTGGAAGGGCCTCCCCGTCGTAACTCGAGAATATACCCCAGGTTCCGGCCGGAACTCGTGAAAAACCATGAGATTTCCCCCTCGGCGCGAGTTGAGGCCCGATTCCCCTGCACTGCATGCAGAGCAATTCCGTATTCCACATCAAACGTGAAAGGAGCCTTGATTTCCTTGATGGCACTCCAGAGTAAACCCAAGATCACTGTCTCAAGTCTAGAGGGATCCTGAGGTCACTGTAGCAACACGAAAGGGCTCCGTGGACCCCAAATCAACTCGAGATGAGAGCTTAGTCACTGGCTTCGACTCAAGAGGAATACCCACTTTCCACAAGCACCTCAAGAGGAGGCTTCTCTCAGCTACAGGTATGTGAGAGGGACCCTGAGTTTGTGGCCTCAAGTGGAATGGACACCGAGATGCTCTGACTCGAAGTAAGGCCGGATATCCCTACAGTGAATTGAATGCAGGCTCGTCTTGCATCTCCCTACAAGAAGGGATGTCTGAATCCCCAGTGGAGACCACAGAGAAAGACCAAGTTCTCCGCCTCATCGCGACCAGAGGCCTCACATCCTTTGAAAACTCGAGCGGTCCGCGGAGGTCAATGCTTCCAAAGGAGACGATGCCTGACTCCTCTTGAAAATGGATAGGAGTCCCAGGATCCCTGTGGCACGTTGAAAGGGACCCTGGGTCTCCCGCCTCACGTGGAGACGCGTCCCAATGGCCATGCCAAGACTCGAGGAGAATCCCGAGGTGTCCCTCGCACCTAGGCAGGAGTCCTGACGTCGCTGAACAAACACGTTTCTGGAAGGGCCCTCCCCGTCGTAACTCGAGAATATACCCCTGGTTCCGGCCGCAACTTGAGAAAAACCATGAGACATCCCCCTTGCCTCGAGATGAGGCCCGATTCCCCTGCACTGTGTGCAGAGCAATTCCGTGTTCGACATCAAACTTGAACGGCGCCTTGATTTCCTTGATGGCACTCCAGAGAAAACCCAAGATCACTGTCTCAAGTCTAGAGGGATCCTGAGGTCACTGGAGCAACACGATAGGGCTCCATGGACCCCAAATCAACTCGAGATGAGAGCTTAGTCTCTGGCTTCGACTCAAGAGGAATACGAACTTTCCACAAGCACCTCAAGAGGAGGCTTCTCTCAGCTACAGGTATGTGAGAGGGACCCTGAGTTTGTGGCCTCAAGTGGAATGGACACCGAGATGCTCTGACTCGAAGTAAGGCCGGATATCCCTACAGTGAATTGAATGCAGGCTCGTCTTGCATCTCACAAGATGAAGGGATGTCCGAATCCCCTCTGGAGACGACAGAGAAAGACCTAATTTTCCGCCTCATCGCGACCGGAGGCCTCACATCCTTTGAAAATTCGAGAGGTCCGCGGAGATCAATGCTTCCAAAGGAGACGATGCCTGACTCCTCTTGAAAATGCATAGGAGTCCCAGGATCCCTGTGGCACGTGGAAAGGGACCCTGGGTCTCCCGCCTCACGTGGAGACGCGTACCCATTGCCATACCAAGACTCGAGGAGAATCCCGAGGTGTCCCTCGCACGTAGGCAGGAGTCCTGACGTCGCTCAACAAACACGTGTCTGGAAGGGCTCTCCCCGTCGAAACTCGAGAATATACCCCAGGTTCCGGCCGCAACTCGAGAAAAACCATGAGATTTCCCCCTCGCCGCGAGTTGAGGCCCGATTCCCCTGCACTGCATGCAGAGCAATTCCGTGTTCCACATCAAACGTGAAAGGAGCCTTGATTTCCTTGATGGCACTCCAGAGAAAACCCAAGATCACTGTCTCAAGTCTAGAGGGATCCTGAGGTCACTGGACCAACAGGAAAGGGCTCCGTGGACCCCAAATCAACTCGAGATGAGAGCTTAGTCCCTGGCTTACACTCAAGAGGAATACCAACTTTCCACAAGCACCTCAAGAGGAGGCTTCTCTCAGCTACAGGTATATTTGAGGGACCCTGAGATTGTGGCCTCAAGTGGAATGGACACCGAGATGCGCTGACTCGAAGTAAGGCCGGATATCCCTGCAGGGAATTGAATGCAGGCTCGTCTTGCATCTCCCAAGACGAAGGGATGTCTGAATCCCCTGTGGAGACCACAGAGAAAGACCGAGTTCTCCGCCTCATCTCGACCGGAGGCCTCACATCCTTTGAGAACCCGAGAGGTCTGCAGAGATCAATGCTTCCAAAGGAGACGATGCCTGACTCCTCTTGAAAATGGATAGGAGTCCCAGGATCCCTGTGGCACGTGGAAAGGGACCCTGGGTCTCCCGCCTCACGTGGAGACGCGTCCCAATTGCCATGCCAAGACTCGAGGAGAATCCCAAGGTGTCCCTCGCACCTAGGGAGGAATCCTGACGTCGCTGAACAAACACGTGTGTGGAAGGGCCCTCCCCGTGTTAACTCGAGAATATACCCCTGGATCCGGCCGCAACTTGAGAAAAACCATGAGACATCCCCCTTGCCGCGAGATGAGGCCCGATTCCCCTGCACTGCGTGCAGAGCCATTCCGTATTCCACATCAAAAGTGAAAGGAGCCTTGATTTCCTTGATGGCACTCCAGAGAAAACCCAAGATCACTGTCTCAAGTCTAGAGGGATCCTGAGGTCACTGGAGCAACACGAAAGGGCTCCGTGGACCCCAAATCAACTCGAGATGAGAGCTTAGTCCCTGGCTTCGACTCAAGAGGAATACCAACTTTCCACAAGCACCTCAAGAGGAGGCTTCTCTCAGCTACAGGTATGGGAGAGGAACCCTGAGGTTGTGGCCTCAAGTGCAATGGACACCGAGATGCTCTGACTCGAAGTAAGGCCGGATATCCCTGCAGTGAATTGAATGCAGGCTCGTCTTGCATCTCCCAAGACGAAGGGATGTCTGAATCCCCTGTGGAGACCACAGAGAAAGACCTAGTCCTCTGCCTCATCGTTACCGGAGGCCTCACATCCTTTGAAAACTCGAGAGGTCTGCAGAGATCAATGCTTCCAAAGGAGAAGATGCCTGACTCCTCTTGAAAATGCATAGGAGTCCCAGGATCACTGTGGCACGTGGAAAGGGACACTGGGTCTCCCGCCTCACGTGGAGACGGGTCCCAATTTCCATGCCAAGACTCGAAGAGAATCCCGAGGTGTCCCTCGCACCTAGGCAGGAGTCCTGACGTCGCTGAACAAACGCGTGTCTGGAAGGGCCCTCCCCGTCGTAACTCGAGAATATACCCCAGGTTCCGGCCGCAACTCGAGAAAAACCATGAGACTTCCCCCTCGAGGCGAGATGAGGCCCGATTCCCCTGCCCTGCATGCAGAGCAATTCCGTATTTCACATCAAAAATGAAAGGAGCCTTGATTTCCTTAATGGAACTCCAGAGAAAACCCAAGATCACTGTCTCAAGTCTAGCGGGATCCTGAGGTCACTGTAGCAACACGAAAGTGCTCCCTGGACTCCAAATCAACTCGAGATGAGAGCTTAGTCCCTCGCTTCGACTCAAGAGGAATACCAACTTTCCACAAGCACCTCAAGAGGAAGCTTTTCTCAGCTACACGTATGTGAGAGGGCCCCGGAGTTTGTGGCCTCAAGTGGAATGGACACCGAGATGCTCTGACTCATAGTAAGGCCGGATATCCCTGCAGTGAATTGAATGCAGGCTCGTCTTGCATCTCCCAAGACGAAGGGATGTCTGAATCCCCTGTGGAGACCACAGAGAAAGACCTAATTCTCCGCCTCATCGCGAGCGGAGGCCTCACATGCTTTGGAAACTCGAGAGGTCCGCGGAGATCAATGCGTCCAAAGGATACGATGCCTGACTCCTCTTGAAAATGGATAGGAGTCCCAGGATCCCTGTGGCACGTGGAAAGGGACCCTGGGTCTCCCGCCTCACGTGGAGAGGCGTCCCAATTGCCATGCCAAGACTCGAGGAGAATCCCGAGGTGTCCCTTGCACCTAGGCAGGAGTCCTGACGTCACTGAACAAACACGTGTCTGGAAGGGCCCTCCGCGTTGTAACTCGAGAATATACCCCAGGTTCCGGCCGCAACTCGAGAAAAACCATGAGATTTCCCCCTCGCCGCGAGTTGAGGCCCGATTCCCCTGCAATTCATGCAGAGCAATTCCGTTTTCAACATCAAACGTGAAAGGAGCCTTGATTTCCTTGATGGCACTCCAGAGAAAACCCAAGATCACTGTCTCAAGTCTAGAGGGATCCTGAGGTCACTGGACCAACAGGAAAGGGCTCCGTGGACCCCAAATCAACTCGAGATGAGAGCTTAGTCCCTGGCTTACACTCAAGAGGAATACCAACTTTCCACAAGCACCTCAAGAGGAGGCTTCTCTCAGCTACAGGTATATTTGAGGGACCCTGAGATTGTGGCCTCAAGTGGAATGGACACCGAGATGCTCTGACTCGAAGTAAGGCCGGATATCCCTGCAGTGAATTGAATGGAGGCTCGTCTTGCATCTCCCAAGACGAAGGGATGTCTGAATCCCCTGTGGAGACCACAGAGAAAGACCTAGTTCTCCGCCTCATCTCGACCGGAGGCCTCACATCCTTTGAAAACTCGAGAGGTCTGCAGAGATCAATGCTTCCAAAGGAGACGATGCCTGACTCCTCTTGAAAATGGATAGGAGTCCCAGGATCCCTGTGGCACGTGGAAAGGGACCCTAGGTCTCCCGCCTCACGTGGAGAGGCGTCCCAATTGCCATGCCAAGACTCGAGGAGAATCCCGAGGTGTCCCCTGCACCTAGGCAGGAGTCCTGACGTCGCTGAACAAGCACGTGTCTGGAAGGGCCCTCCCCGTTGTAACTCGAGAATATACCCCAGGTTCCGGCCGCAACTCGAGAAAAACCATGAGACTTCCCCCTCGCCGCTACATGAGGCCCGATTCCCCTGGACTGCGTGCAGAGCAATTCCGTGTTCCACATCAAACGTGAAAGGAGCCTTGATTTCCTTGATGGCACTCCAGAGAAAACCCAAGATCACTGTCTCAAGTCTAGAGGGATCCTGAGGTCACTGGAGCAACACGAAATTTCTCCGTGGACCCCAAATCAACTCGAGATGAGAGCTTAGTCCCTGGCTTCGACTCAAGAGGAATACCAACTTTCCACAAGCACTTCATGAGGAGGTTTCTCTCAGCTACAGGTATGTGAGAGGGACCCTGAGTTTGTGGCCTCAAGTGGAATGGACACCGAGATGCTCTGACACGAAGTAAGGCCGCATATCCCTGCAGTGAATTGAATGCAGGCTCCTCTTGCATCTTCCAAGAGGAAGGGATGTCTGAATCCGCTGTGGAGACCACAGAGAAAGAACTAGTCCTCCGCCTCATCGCGACCGGAGGCCTCACATCCTTTGAAAACTCGAGAGGCCTGCGGAGATCAATGCTTCCAAAGGAGACGATGCCTGACTCTTCTTGAAAATGGATAGGAGATCCAGGATCCCTGTGGCACGTGAAAAGGGACACTGGGTCTGCCGCTTCACGTGGAGACGCGTCCCAATTGCCATGCCAAGACTCGAGGAGAATCCTGAGGTGTCCCTTACACCTAGGCAGGAGGCCTGACGTCTCTGAACAAACACGTGTCTGGAAGGGCCCTCCCCGCCGTAACTCGAGAATATACCCCAGGTTCCGGCCGCAACTCGAGAAAAACAATGAGACATCCCCCTTGCCGCGAGATGAGGCTCGATTCCCCTGCACTGCGTGCAGAGCAATTCCGAGTTCCACATCAAACTTGAAAGGAGCCTTGATTTCCTTGATGGCACTCCAGAGAAACCCAGGATCACTGTCTCAAGTCTAGAGGGATCCTGAGGTCACTGGAGCAACACGAAAGGGCTCCGTGGACCCCAAATCAACTCGAGATGAGAGCTGAGTCCCTGGCTTCAACTCAAGAGTAATACCAACTTTCCATAAGCACCTCAAGAGGAGGCTTCTCTCAGCTACAGGTATGTGAGAGGGACCATTAGTTTGTGGCCTCAAGTGGAATGGACACCACGATGCTCTGACTCGAAGTAAGGCCGGATATCCCTGCAGTGAATTGAATGCAGGCTCCTCTTGCATCTCCCAAGACGAAGGGATGTCTGAATCCCCTGTGGAGACCACAGAGAAAGACCTAGTTTTCCGCCTCATCGCGACCGGAGGCCTCACATCCTTTGAAAATTCGAGAGGTCCGCGGAGATCAATGCTTCCAAAGGAGACGATGCCTGACTCCTCTTGAAAATGGATAGGAGTCCCAGGATCCCTGTGGCACGTGGAAAGGGACCCTGGGTCTCCCGCCTCACGTGGAGACGCGTACCCATTGCCATACCAAGACTCGAGGAGAATCCCGAGGTGTCCCTCGCACGTAGGCAGGAGTCCTGACGTCGCTGAACAAACACGTGTCTGGAAGGGCCCTCCCCGACGAAACTCGAGAATATACCCCAGGTTCCGGCCGCAACTCGAGAAAAACCATGAGATTTCCCCCTCGCCGCGAGTTGAGGCCCGATTCCCCTGCACTGCATGCAGAGCAATTCCGTGTTCCACATCAAACGTGAAAGGAGCCTTGATTTCCTTGATGGCACTCCAGAGAAAACCCAAGATCACTGTCTCAAGTCTTGAGGGATCCTGAGGTCACTGGACCAACAGGAAAGGGCTCCGTGGACCCCAAATCAACTCGAGATGAGAGCTTAGTCCCTGGCTTACACTCAAGAGGAATACCAACATTCCACAAGCACCTCAAGAGGAGGCTTCTCTCAGCTACAGGTATATTTGAGGGACCATGAGATTGTGGCCTCAAGTGGAATGGACACCGAGATGCTCTGACAAGAGGTAGGACCGGATATCCCTGCAGTGAATTGAATGCAGGCTCCTCTTGCATCTCCCAAGACGTAGGGATGTCTGAATCCCCTGTGGAGACCACAGAGAAAGACCTAGTTCTCCGCCTCATCGCGACCGGAGGCCTCACATCTTTGAAAACTCGAGAGGTCCGCGGAGATCAATGCTTCCAAAGGAGACGATGCCTGACTCCTCTTGAAAATGGATAGGAGTCCCAGGATCCCTGTGGCACGTGGAAAAGGACCCTGTGTCTCCCGCCTCACGTGGAGACGCGTCCCAATTGCCATGCCAAGACTCGAGGAGAATCCCGAGGTGTCCCTCGCACCTAGGCAGGAGTCTTTACGTCGCTGAACAAACACGTGTCTGGAAGGGCCCTCCCCGTCGTAACTCGAGAATATACCCCAGGTTCCGGCCGCAACTCGAGAAAAACCATGAGACTTCCCCCTCGTTGCGAAATGAGGCCCGATTCCCATGCACTGCGAGCAGAGCAATTCCGTGTTCCACATCAAACGTGAAAGGAGCCTTGATTTCCTTGATGGCACTCCAGAGAAAACCCAAGATCACTGTCTCAAGTCTAGAGGGATCCTGAGGTCACTGTAGCAATACGAAAGGGCTCCAAGGACCCCAAATCAGCTCGAGATGAGAGCTTAGTCCCTGGCTTCGACTCAAAAGGAATACCAAATTTCCACAAACACCTCATGAGGAGGCTTCTCTCAGCTACAGTTGTGTGAGAGGTACGCTGAGTTTGTGGCCTCAAGTGCAATGGACACCGAG